>NW_008668578.1:12949-25764 GCF_000695815.1 Acanthisitta chloris
ATCTTGCTAAACAGACATGAAGGTCTGTGTCCAAATACTGAGAAGTTCCCAGTGTGTTGTCTGGGCAGAGTATGGGACCACACCTCAGTCTTGCTAAACAGACATGAAGGTCTGAGAAGTTCCCAGTGTGTTCTCTGGGCAGAGTATGGGACCACACCTCAGTTCAGACCCCAGCACCAGTTTTATATTTCCCTGGCAAGGGCAGGACCTTCTTTAACTGGTACTCGTTGGAAGAAAAAGAATCTTCTTCTCTGAAAGCCTGACTATCCTGCAGCTTGTCTGTAAAACAGTGTTGCTTCCAATGCAGAGGGATCTCAGAGCTTCCTGGGGCTTTGCCAGAGCTCCTTTTTGTTGTGCTTTTATTCGAAAGACCAAGGATGAAACAAAGCCCTGCACAAACCCTGTATTATACAACAGAGATACAGCTGAAGGGCTGGGAGAAGAGGACACAGGCTCTAGAGATTCCCATGCAATGCCATTGCCTTGCACAGCATTAGCAGTTTCACAGGATGTGGAAGCTGGAAGCCAAGTCAGTGGTTAGATCTCATGGTTCAGACAGACCATGAATCTGTGAAAGGTGTAGAGAACGAGGAAGAAGAGGGAATGTTTAGAGAAGGAAGGAAGGAAGGAAGGAAGGAAGGAAGGAAGGAAGGAAGGAAGGAAGGAAGGAAGGAAGAAAAGGAAGAAAAAGGAAAGGAAGGAAGGAAGGAAGGAAGGAAGGAAGGAAGGAAGGAAGGAAGGAAGGAAGGAAGGAAGACAATGGAGAAAATCATTGAAATAAGAAAAATAAGGAGGAAAACAAAAAGATAAATAAAAGGAAAGTCTCCTAAAGTATATAATTCCTGAGAGAGAACTGAAATACCAAAAATGGGGAGACAACTCCCTATCTGGATAATAGACTAGACATAAAAAACTTATTTGACCCTTTAAAAAAGAGGAATAAGTTAGGAGCTAATGGGATTTTCTGCTTCTAGATTCTGTGATTTTTTTTTTTTTGCCCTTGGACTGAGGCCAAGAATTATCTATTAGTGCTTTCAGGCTGAAAACAAAACTGCCATTCATTCCAGTGAGAAGCTTCACTCTCTGTCACCTCCCTGTGCTTATTAGAATATCATTCAGGCTAGGAACTGCCCCATTTGCAGTCTGCTCCATCAGTCATCCCAGAGCTGCTGCTTTGCCAGCCTGCAAACAATGGATTCATAGAGCAGCAGAGCAGGAGCAAAACATGCAACTCATTGCAGGGAGGGTTGGCAACAAATCTGAATTCAAAAGGATAAAGGGGTAAATATTTGAATCATCTGAGGTGGCCTTGTAATAGAAGCAAAACAGACGTGTCCTAGGTTACAATGTAGGGTGTACCCAATAGCATGTACTCTATTTTCATCTTCACAAGCTGTTAAAGCAGGTGGAGCAGTGCTCCTTATCTCCTACTCATCCCTGCTGGCTCCTCAGGGGCTGTCTCTGTTTCATGGGCTGTCAGGGACCCAGGCAGGACCCAGAGAATTACATGGTCCCATGGGGAGATTCTGCACCCCAAGGGGAGGAGCCAAGCATTCCCACATGGGGAGGGGAGCCAAGCATTCCCACAGGGATATAAGCTGGGGTTTGGACCAGCACAGAGCCCTTACCTACTGCATTCCCAGAGGACAAGAGCTACCACTGGACCTTCAGCTGAAGAGCAGATCTACAGGGTCACTGCTCCAACAGACCCATCCCTCCAGGAGGATGCAGCCACCATTTAACGGGACTGCTACCAACACCCTGACTGACAGGGGGTCAGGTTGCTTTCTGACTCTGTCAGTGGTTTCTTTTTGTACTGTTGCATTTATTGTTTTGGTTTTCCTATTAAATTGTATTTCTGACTTGGAGTCTCTCACTGCTTTGCTTTCAAACCAGCACAGGATGGAATCCACACAGACTGTGAGGTGGCAAGATGTGATACCTCACTAGCAGGAATTCAGCTTGACCACTCTTTCACACTTGAGCATAAAACTGAAATCTGGGATGCAGCTCTGATAGATACGAACCCAAGAATGAATGACACTCTCACTTCATTGCATGAGAATGGCACACTAGCAAAGACTAAAAGAAACATTTTAGTCCCAGATTTACATTGGATCACTTCTCTCACAGATATCTGTAGCAGGACACTGCCTAAGTGGGGATACAGCAGCTTCAAGGTTGTCTCCTAGTCGTACTGGTGACGGCCTGAGCAAAGAGGGTCTGCTGTTTGGTGGAGCACGGCGGGTTCCCATAGACTCAGTCTCCTTTGGACATCCACCTGCTCTGGTGTGGGTCTCCTCCAGGGGCTGCAGGTGATCTCTGCACTCTGCCAACCTCCATGGGCTGCAGGGCACAGCTGCTTCACCATGGGCTGCACCACAGGCTGCAGGGGATCCTCAGCTCCAGCACCTCCCTCTCCTGCTCCACTGACCTTGGCATCTGCAGAGCTGTTACTCTCACATATTCTCTCTCCTCTCTTCTCTGGCCACAATTACTTTCGTGCAATAACTGTTTTCCTTCTTAACTCTGTTATCCCCGAGGTGTTCACTGCCACTACTGATGGGCCGTGCCTTGGCCACAGTGGGTCCATCCTGGAGCCGCTGGCATTGGCTCGGCCTGACATGGGGAAGCTTCTAGCAGCTTCCCACAGAAGCCACTCCTGCAGCCCCCACTGCCAAAACCTGCCATGCAGACCCACTGCACCATCCTCGGAAGTTTACAAGAGCAGACTGGGTTAAGCTGGGAGCAACTTGGTCTGCATTCAGTGTTGGCCCTGCTTTCAGCAGAGGTTGGACTGGAGACCTTCTAAGTAATGATTCCTGATTCAGGGGCTGAATCCCATGGCTACTGCCTTCTCACAGTTGGCAAATCACTTGCTAATAACCCTAGCCATGATACTTACATGGAATTAACCAGCTCATAGCAGGTCTGACAGACAGACTATCTTCTATCCAGCAAATTAATGTAAGAAAGCATTAGCAGTGGAACTCTTGATCCATAGCCAATTGTCATCTGCTTCCATGCTGTCCTTATTCTCACTTTGCCACTTAGTTTATGAGTTCCTCGGGGCAGAGGCTCTCTCTCTTTCCATGTCTGTATAGCACTTGGCTACTGCTGCTGTTTAAGCAATACCAATAGACCCTAACATCCCAGCAAGAACTAAACTCTGAACTGTCGGACTGTGAGCTCAGCCTCTGATTCAGCAGCATTATTTCTGGAGAGTGCTATATCTAGCACGGCAGGCTCATTGCACCTGAGGAAACCAAGCCCTAAATGCAAAACTATAAGGGCTATTAGATGTTTCTGATTCATACTCATTCATTGTTACTGCTTACCATGATGTGGCCACATGGAGAACCAGGGTGGCTGTGCCACGGCTGCACGGTCTTGGAACAAGAAATGACAGGAAAGGACTTGACATTTGTGTTTTTAGCCACAGGCCTGTTCTAAAATGCTGCCTGTGCTCCAGAGCTCACCCAGTGTGTCCAGGCATGAGGGACTGTACAGCAATCACATCACTGCTGGCCAAAAGCACAAAAGGACAAAACAGCTCAATAAACTACGTGGTGAACCTGACCTTATGATCCTTCGAATGGCCACTATGCTTGTTTCTGTTTGAAAGTTAATTGCTCTGTAATAAGGTCACTTATTAAACGTTGGATCACTCAGTACAGTTGTGAAGACTCTGCTGCTGCCCCTTATTTATCAGCTCTTCCAAATAACTTACTGACAAGACATTTAAATACGGCAGTTAATTATGCTGTGTTTCCATTAGCAAGTTGTTTCCTTGACAGCTCCCACTCACCACTTTTGAGACTATTTAGGTCCTTTTAAAAATAATTTAGAAAGCATCTAATAACTGCCTCGCACTAAACCAGCCTAAGAATAATTTGCCAATCATTAGGAAGCCTCATCTAGCTACAGGGGTGCCAGAAACAGAGGCAACTCATGACAACTTTTGGACTTGAGTATTGGCATAGTAATTCTGAAAGATGAAGCTTCCACAGAAGAATGCAATGGAGCTAAGCCGACCCAACGGAGAGACAAGGTATGCTTACTGCCTTTACACCAGGCAGTGCCAACAGGGACAGCAGCACATGAAGAAAAAGTCAATAAACTAATAATAGGAGACACAAAATACATGATGGAGCTAAAGAATTCTCAAAGGCACTGACATTAAAGTAATAATCTGAAAAGAAGGAGCTAAAATGCTAGTGACTCACACAGTAGAACAAAAGTTGCAAATCTTTCTTGAAGAGAGACACAGAATTCACCATTCGCATGACCCGGGAAATGTTAATAGCTTTGTGTTTGCTGGAGCTGATTTTTGTGCCCTGGGACAGAATCAATCCACCAGTGGAAAGACAGTTAGTTTTACTCTTCTACTGAGGTGCATGGATTTACAAAAGGACTTTCAACAACAGAAAGGTCACCCCAGTCCTAGACTTGCAGGCTGGACCTGCTTGTAAAACCTGGAAGGGTTTTCTTTTTGTTCTGAAATAATAATTGTCCAGATTCCCTAGTTCTACCTTATGCAAGAGTCCTTCAGTCTCAGGGGGAAGTTTGTGCAGAATATCACTGAAGAACAAGATATGAAACAGAACTGAAGCAGACCAGCTGGATTAACTGTTGGTAAAAGGCTCTCAAAATGCTGTAAACTGCAAGAGCAAAGCCTTGTTTGTCCTGACTCTCACCCTAATGTTTAGGGACAGCTGAAAATGTTTCAATTACTCGAATCAGTGGAAGCCTCTGCAATGAACATCCTTCTTGGACTGTAGCTAGCAGAATTTTTTCCCCAGATACCACATGCTGTCTGTTCCACTCATCAGACACAAATTAAGAGCATCAGATAACGATGCAAATGCATCAGTTCTTCCAACATCAAGGAGAAATTAATTGTAGCACATCCTCAAAAGCAAAATCTGTATAAAGAGTACAAGAGTAAGAAAATCAGGGATTTACTTACGGCTCTGGCCTCCCTCTGCTTTTGATGAATGCTGTTTTTTTGAACTCTGGGACAATTCTGAGAGCTAAAATATTGCCTGAAGCATTCAGGATGATTTTTGGAAACAAATGACAGAAGTGTGTGGCATTAACATAGCAAGTACTTAATTCTGAATGTTTCCTTGAGTCAAGGGGGTCCCTTAACATGATAAACCAACTTCCGTGCACTCGAAGGTCTGTAGAGAGCTAAAAATTACTTTTAGGCGTCTCAACTCCAGCCAGAGAAAGGCAGTGGGAGACTGGATTTTGGCATAAGCCACTGATGCACTTCAGAGCATAAATTAAACATGTTGCTCCAGCTGAAGCCCTAACAACTCTGTTTGGCCTAAAATGGTGCTATTTAAAACGATGTGCAAAATGAAAACTGATCAAAATGAAAACACCATAGTTCTGACATTAAGATTTTTCTTCCTTAACAGCATTCAAGGAAATTTCAGGGTGACTCACTGAGTCTTCTGTTTGGGCTGCTGTATATGTTTAAAAATATACTCATTTACAGAGAAAAAAAGGGGGTTTAGCAGATAAGATGGCTGAAGAAACCCTCGGTGTGAGCAAGGGAACTATTTTAACAAACTAATGCTTTAAAAGGTAATTTTTTTACATCTTTTTGTAAATGAACACATTAACAAATCCAGTTCTCCACCACATACACACTCCTCAAGCAGACAGACCTCAAAATGTAAATCAAAGAAACATACTCAACCACGGATCAGAAATGGAAGAACAGAAAACACTGTTAGAACATCTGAGTTTGAACTGTAGCTCATAAAATGTGTTGGCTACTGTAAGGTTGTTCTGTTAAACCAACGGCTGATAAGCAATCGCTGAAATGCACCTGCAGTAAGTAGAGAAAAACCAGCCATGGCTGGGAAGGAGCTCAGTGACAAAGAGTTGAGCAGGCAGAGGCTGGAGGAGACTGGAAACCACAGCCTGGGGAAGCCACAGGTCTGTTGCTGTGCAGTGTTTGTCAGTTTTCTTTTGATCCTTAGTTGTAACAAATACTTATAGACATTAAAGTAAATGCCATCCAAATGAGAGCAAACATTCCTGTTAAATACAGGCTGCACTGGCTTTCCATTCTGTCCACGCTGCCGCTCTGATTCAAGCCCCAGTCACCCAGCAGAGTGCTACAGCACCTTTTGCTCAGCAAAATTCTTTCACATTCTCCTCTCATCTCCTCACTAAGAGTGAAAACAACTGTTAATAGGAGGTTTATTTGTCCGGGAATTAATAGGAACCCATGGAACCTGAGTCCCACAAAGGGGCACGAAATAGGAAAGGAATTTTGACTCTATGTACGACAGGAATCACACTATGTTCTGCCTTCCTGTGGAAGACTGTTGCACTTGAGATTGTGGTGATACCAGAAGAGATATGGGAACCTGTGGTATACTCTCAAGGTTTGTTCATTGTCCTCTCTATAATGGTTTTCTTTCTGTGAGTCTGTGCTCCTGCACTTTGTATCAGCCAATATCTGATTTAATTTAACTGCTATGTAAGGTCCTAATCAAACAAAGAAACAGGCTTTAGATTTTTCTTTGCTGTTTTCTTCTCTAGCTGCAGTGTCACACCTTCTCTTTCTCTCTCACTTGAGTGGGCACATAATTAGAATTTTCCTGGAACTCTGGGCCTGCTTCCAATCTATTCCCCCCACTCACTGGAAGGCTGTGTTCCAGTCATTGCTCTCAGACCTGGCTAAAAGCTAGAGGGAACATGCTGGTTGGTCATCAAATCCCAAGTTAGGATGAACCTGTGGAGTCCAGCAGTTTCCCCCTAATGGAGTTAAAGGATAGCTGAGTGCCAGCTGGGATTACATGCAATGACAGCAAAAAGCATTTTCGTTTCCTAGTTATGTCTGAGCTCACTGACTGCTATGAGCTGATTTAGCAGTGCAACCAAAAATTTTCACAAGTTGGGCAAATCTAGTCCCAGCCCGATTACTTACAGTTAACAGAAAACTGTCAGAAAGGATGAGGTTCAGCTCCCCTTGCTTGATAAATCAACTTGTAAAAGTATGTTTCATCAAGGGAAACATAATTGTTTTGGTCATTTTATCCATCAAAGGCTACACTATAATATACTTCCAGAAGATGTCATATGCTCCTGACTGGTATTTTATGGCAGGAGGCTTTGCAAACCCAGCTGAAAAACTCCATCTGTACTGGGGCACTTGCCTACAGAAGTGCTGCTTTCCTGGTGAGTTTTGTAGCATGTCTTGACAGGTAAGGCAGGAAAACATGCTGTCTTTTAGCATCTGCCATCACACTCAGCCAAAAAACCACATTCATTTCTTCTCATGTCCTGCTGTTTCATTACTGCAAAGAAGCTTAGACAACACTGTGAATTGCACTGCAGTGCTGCTCTTCACTGTCAACATGCTGCAACGTCTCAATTTGGAAATTCACTGAGATCTAGTTCAGCGAAGAAGATGATAAAAAGCATTATGATCTGTGTATCTTTCATCTCTGCTCTGGCATCTTCATTTCTGCCCCTCCTCCTGCTGGGTCAGGACACAGACCTGAAGATGGAGAATGAGCATCACACACAGCAGACGCCAGTAATATTCCAGAGTGAAAACTCTGGGGAAAAGGAGGTGTCAGTTAAAGTCCACATATGCTAATGAGTCTTTTTTCTGGTCCTGTTCTCTAGTTGTCCAACAGGATGATAGAATCTTTCTGCTGGAAGACACCTCTCAGATCACCTAGTTTCAAGCCCTTGCCATGGGCAGGGACACCTTCCTCTGCCTAGGTTGCCCCAAGCCCCATCCAGCCTGCTCTTGAACATTTCTAGGGATGTGGCATCTCTGGGCAACCTATGCCAGTGCCTCAGCACACTCACCGTAAAGAATTTCTTCCTAGTATCCTTGATAATCCTATTGCTTTTGTGCCCAGTGAATTGGTATCAGATCAAGAAACAACCACTGAAAGAATGATCACTGCCTGTGACTACTCTCATTTTTGTCACTAGGCTCTTGAGACACAGACTTCCCCTGGGTGGTACAGAAGCTCTCAATGAACGATGAAATTCTGCAATACACAGTGACCTTCGACTGTTTTTAATGAATCAGGTTTATCTAATCCCTGGCCCAGTAGCATTCTTTGTTTTATGTCTCCAGATACACAATTAAAAGAAGCAAAGTAAATGAGCAGGGTTAGTCCTTGTCACGGCTATTAATAGTGGCCCTTTACTACCAGGAATATGCAGTTCCTTGTCTCCAGTGATCTTTCTTGCCAAATCTCTTGTGAGGAGCCCTCTCTGAGGAAAGGCTATGGGCAGCTGGAACCTGGGCCCTTGCAAGGTTTTAGCCATTTTCTAACAACTGTTGCTCAGAAGGCTAGAGCTACTGCAAATTAGACATCCCAAGGCTGTGAACTGCTGGCTGGTACCTCCCAGTTTCTGCTTCCACTTCGCAAATTCTAAGTATATTTTGTTCCATGGATTTAATCAGCTTGTCACCTTCATCACAGACCTTCCCAGGGGACTGTGAGGTTCCTTTCCTAACCCTGCACAAGTCAAGTTTCAGAGTGGTACTTCTGCCCTTGGTTTTTCTGTGCCAATTTGACACAGAGGTGCTGCTGCCCAAAAGGCAGGGCCCAGTGCCTATCTGGAGGGACAGAGAGAAGCATTTGCTGAACAATCTCCTCACTGTGTGCAGAGATTTACAGTTTTCTCCTTTCTAGCTTTATGTTGTTTCCAGTATCCAAGAAACACCACTCCACTCATAATGGCAGCACAAATGCTTGTGTGACTGTTTCTGTAGAACTCAGCACTGGGAAGCTGCTGGGAAAAGGCTTTGGTGTCACCATCAGAAACCATTGCTGGATACTGCTGGTCACTCCTCAGCTCCTCATGCACAGCGAGGCCGCGCTCGGAGCCTGTCCGGCGTTCACGGGTTCCAGGCTCATCCGCATGACCAACCAGTTTCCTCTGAGGCAAAATTGCCTCTGACAGCTTGAAGCTGATGCCTCTGATTTTTGCTTATAGGAACAGAATTCTGCTGGAACACTGAACGAACAACAGCAGCAGTGCACTGGCAGGCCTGACCTGACTTTTAGGCCCTAGCTGGACATGATACGAAGACCATAAATGATATGGCTGCTCTGAGCCCTGTCACGCAAATGCTTTATTTAAAGCAAGCTTTAATGCAATGTAATGATAATTACTTTGCATTAAATATGCAGCTCATACTGACAGAAGTGCCATTTGCAAAAGCCTACACAATTTCCTCACAGCCACGCTGAAAAATGCCAGCCATGCTCCCTAAACCCAAGCGTTGGAATTCAATCCACATTTCCTGCCAGTGCTCCCTCTACTCAAACTCTGTCAGTCCCCTGCCTCCCTTCGAGCTATTTCTGCCTAACATATTCTGCCCAACACATTCTGCCCAAGACAATTATCCACAGCTTCCATCAGGAGATTGCCATCTGCAGAAGCCCCTCCAGCACGTTCAGTGTTTTCTGCGCAGCTTCTCTCAGATCTGCTCACAAGTTTCCCAGAGAACAACCCCCTCGCCTTGCTGCCTCCTCCTAGTAGTAAAAATGGGATTTTTTTACATTAGCCAGAGTTGCTTTATCTGCTTCCAGAACCACCTTGTTCCAAAGCTAAACATCTTTCAGATCCATTTTCTGTCTCCTGGATGAAGACTGGGTTCCACACCCTCGGGGGAGCGGCGCAGGGCGGGAAAAGGAGCGATGAGGTAAACTGAGGCGGAACAGGACAAGCTAATGTGAAGCACTGCTCAGTCCTTGGGTGTAAGGGCTGTGAGCTCCCTTTGGAACATCTGGGGCATCCAGCAACTCCTTTCTGAGCATATAATCGTCTGCCCAGAGTGTTCAAGCAGAAATGGACGATGGGGGCAGGGGAAAATCCATCAGAGCTTATACAGTGTCACAGTTTGTGCTCATACATCCCAGAGTAAATAAAAAATGAGGATTTCTATCAATTTATGGATAATTCCAGTGTAAGAGTGTTTAAATTACAACAGATTATAATACTCATATGCCACAGCTCGCTGAGCAGCAGCCTCATGAAAAGAGCTCTGAGGAGTGTGGCCTACCCCTTCATTTTCTCCTTGCCGTGTTCATTCAACACAGACTGTCTCCAGCAGCTGCTCTGCAGCCTTTCACACTCAGGGAGTACCTGTTTTCACAGCAAACACATTCCCTATTGCCTGCTTGGTATAAAACCACTTCCACTCCTCTCAGTATGTCTTTAACTTCTCTATCAGCTTTTCCTTTTGTCTGAGTGAAAAGCCTGAGAAGAGAGAAAAATCCCTCTGCCTTTAGAGGATTAAAAAATTACTTGGTAGGACTCAGAAGGTGTTCTGTTCAGGATCCTGTGTGCAGCCCAGCCTTGCAGCACCTGAAGGAGCTGATCATTGCTCCCATACTGCTTTCTGCCTGTCTCCTGACAGATCCAGGGTTTTTTGCCATGCACAGGGGATGTCTGTCCCATTCATATTAAACAATATATGTTAAAGCATGAATATGACAGGATCTATATTTTATCTCCCTGGAGAAATGCCTAAAAATATAAATTGTACAACTATGCTTTATTTTAGTCCCAGTCTGAATTCCACTATTTTATTTCATTTTACCTCTAAAAAAAGCATTTTTGGACTGCAGTCTTTCATCCAATGAGTAAAATACTAGAAGAGTTTGTATTTTCAGTTCAGATAATTTTAGTCACTCCTAAAGCTCACTAATTTTTCTTCTTTCATGTCATTATGTCCAGCATTCATAGACTCAGTCTAGCATCTGCCTCAGAGAAATCAGAATGTCCCATTTCCTATGTCTTTTCCAAAAAGAGATGCCTCCTAACCATCTTCTAGTAAGCTCTTTCTTCTCTTTCAGGCTCTTAGCTGCTCTGGGGTCTTGGTGTTGTGCTACCCTTGGGTATAAAACAGCAGAGCTGGCAAACTGCTTTTATTTCATTTACACAAAAGTATCATGCTGCCTTCAAAAATGATATGAGAATGGTCTAGAGCAGAACTAAAGACATAGTCCAAGGTGCTTTCCCATCATAGGATCACTAGCCTCATTTGAGTCCTCACAGATAATTGTCTAACCTGTTGTCAAAATGTCTTCACAACCTCCCTAAACCAAATATCCAAGATTTTATTATCCTAGGTCTCAGAAAATTATTCTTGTGGTCTAAAATAAAACTGTTTCTGCTATTTCTTGCTTTCTGCTCCATCCACCATGAGCCCAAAGGAAAGATCATTCCCTCCCCTGTTTTGTGTCTGAAGACTGTTATATTCCCCTGTCAACTTTCTGGTCTTTGGACTAAAAAAAGTTCAGTTCTTTCAAATCATCTTGCAGGTCACATCTTGTCTGAGCTGTGGTGAGTCCTGCTGCCCCTCTCTGGTCTCCTTCTGATTGAGTTGTGCCTCTCACAGTGCAATAGCCGAAACTTCTCACAGCCTCCAATGTTCAGCAATGCTGAACAGAGCAAGGATTACTTTCCATGTGTTCCATGTCTTTTACACATCCTAGCAAGATGTTTGCCTTCATTTGCAACAGCATGACACTGAATCATGTTCAGCTTGTGATCTACTACAACAGATTCATTTCTGTAGAGTTACAGCCTAGTCATTTACTTCTGTATTGTGCTTATGCAGTCAATAATTTCTGCCTTATCGTGGTACCGTGCATCTATCCCTACTGAATTTCATCCAGGTTTTTTTCCAGCAGTTCTTCCAATTTGTTGAAATAATTTTGAACTCTAATCTTTTCCTCCAGCATCCTTCCAGTGGCACAGTTTATGTCCCTGGAAAATGGGACACACTCGCTCCTTATATTACCATCCAGGTTATCTAAGAAAACGCTGAACAAAAACAGATCCAGGACACCTCAACCCAGCTATTCTTTCAATTTTATGCAGCTTGTGGCCTTTCTGAAGGACTG
The DNA here is from genome assembly GCF_000695815.1 of Acanthisitta chloris. NCBI lineage: Eukaryota > Metazoa > Chordata > Aves > Passeriformes > Acanthisittidae > Acanthisitta > Acanthisitta chloris. Next base: position 24,862 of record NW_008668578.1, read on the forward strand.
GCACAGACTAAGAGCATACAGATTATGAGCTCTGAATCTTCTGATATTATTTAGAGAAGATCTGCCTGTTCAGATAATCATGTTTATGCAGTTTATAGCACCTTCCCCTGCTATGCCCTGTGCCTCACCAGAGCAAAAATTTAAATTAATGTGCAACCGCAGTCAAGAACCTCAACTTTTACTAAAAAAACCCCACCCAAATTAAGTCTCTCACTCTTATGACACCAATGTCTTTTAATACGTAACGCGAATGCAGCCAATTCTGTTAGAACCTGCTGGAATACTGAAACAACAAATGAGAAAGACACGACCATTTCTCTTCACAGGCCTAGGGATACACTGGAGATGTCATCGTTGATCACATTCACTGCAGGCACAGTAGCATGCATTTCAAGGGCAGCACTGAGGCAGCTAGCTGATGTCAATGGACTGAACATTTTCTTTACGTCTGCTCTTGACCAAAGGGCTGCAGGAGCCTCTCCTTGGACCTGAAACACCTGCCGTGGTGGTCAGCAGCAGGCACACAACAGATAGTAAACCTTCGTGTACAAAACAATAAGGATGATCTGTTATTCCTCCTGACAACAAAGGCTTGACTCTCATCTAGCTCTGGGTCCTATTCAAGTGATCGTGACCACAGTCTCCCCAGATTCCTTAACCCAATATGCACAGTTTTCCTGGAACTGTGGCTGAGGCCCTGGCACTGCAGGAAAACATGCACGGCATGAATTACCCAGCTGGAGGGTGAAGAGGGAGAAATACGAGTTTATGAATGCCCCAATGGGACCCTAGTAATCAATCATTAGCCTCTGGAGTAACCACTTATTGCATGCCCTGTGATCATCTGATTCTGACCGCGTTACCTCTGCTGGAAACCTCAGACCTTTGATTAGCTGCAGCAGG
>NW_008668578.1:25782-27957 GCF_000695815.1 Acanthisitta chloris
CTAGAGGAAGCATGCAATGAGAGAGAAGCTTTTCAGGGACAAGAAAGCACGCGGGGTAGACAAGGGATTGACAGAGCACCAGCAGCACAGCAGTTGTGTTTTACTGCCTGATCTCATTTGAACCTTAGGCAAATTTCCTTAGCTGGGATAGGGTCAAGGGAAAAGGTAAAGAAAAGCTGAAAGGAAAACCAAAGTCCTGACTTTCCTTCAGCTTGAATCTACTGGGCAATGGGATCTATACTAAATTTCTGGGTGCCAAACAAGAAGCTGAAGCTTTTAATTTCTACTGGGTGAAAATCAGTCTTTCAAGTATCTTATGATGAACTATCACATTGCCAGGCCTTAATGTGTCTTCCCAGGCAGTACAAAGATCCTCACCCCTACAGATTAGTCAGTAAACTGTAATTCTAAGGCAAGTGAAACATCATTTTCTTAACTGTGCACTTTGGAGTAGAATGCACGCTTCACAGTTTGGTGATTTAAAAGGATGGGTGAGTGGAAGAGTTCAGGAGTAAAGCCCACCAAACACTAGTATCTGACCTCGGATGCTGATAACAAAGACCTAGACTTCAGCATTTATAAGACTCCAGCAATTTTAAGCACTATTTTTTCCTCTATTCTCACGCCTTAGAGTCAATGCTGAGATAAGTATCTCTTGGAGGGAGATGTTTTCCAGCTGAGAATGTTCTCAGAGGTACTCCTCTCCTTGGAAATCAGTTGTCACTATCAGATTAGTTCGTTTCAATCCTCTCTGCCTATAATTAACCATAAGAATGTGGAAATTCTGGCGGAATGACAGTAATCACTTGGAGGCTCACTGCATGTCCTCTTCCCACTAGCAGGGGCCTCTTTTGCTTTTGGTCCTCGTATTACAGACTGCTAAGCACAGAGGGTTTAAACCATCTTGTCTTTTTACATGTTTGCCATACGATGTTTCTCTGCATGCCTGTGTTCATCTAGGTTATTATTTCATACAAGAGTGAGTGCTCCAAGAACTGGTGATTGAGTCAGCCTTGCTGCTGCTTGGAAATAGGCCTACTACAAAAGGGAGAACATGAAAGCTATCATACATCTACTTGGCTACAGGTCACAGCATAGCTATCCTGTTTTGCCATAAGTATAGCTGCTGTCACTGAGGGTACACCTAGCCTCCTGTATTTGGAGAACATGTATGGTTTGCAGCTTCTCAGTGGAGGGCACAGCAAATGAACAGAGGACCACACTAGTAAAACACAAATAACAACAAATGGGGTTCCAAGTTTTGATGTCAGATCTCTGCTTCCAATGTATTTAATTTCTGCACCTGTTTCTTCATCTACATAACAGCAAATGGCTACAACAGCATCAGATTATTAGATTTCAATAAATTCTATCTCGAAGCCATAGGTTCTCCACTATGGAAACCAACTGTACTTTGAAGGCATTGCTTCTTTCAGATGAGAGATGCAAAACTCATTTGTAGACCCTAGTCCTCCGAATTATGGCTTTTTAGAGGGAAACAGAAGGAATGAGGACAGTAATGCTGCCCTACTGGAAATCCTCATTCTTCCCTGACATACCTTCTACTGCTATAAATTAACCCTTAGAGAATGGCTAGACTGGCAAGCAGCTGCCATATGCCTAGATAGGTTTGCAGCCTCATTGGCAAAGTCTTGCAAGATCTTGTTACACATCATGTCCCCGGAGAAGAGAAACTGCAGAAGGTTGCAATAGCATCAGAATGAATAATTGAAGCACGGCTCATTCAGCGTGTGCATGAACCGAAGGGTCACGACGCTGCCTGCTAGTCAGCCAGCGGCACAGACACTCACCCGGCGGCTAACAGAAACATCTGGGGGAGACACTGACCTGCTTCCCTGGGAGCTTCCAGGGAGCAGGGTGGGGAGATGACAGGGGGATTGCCAAATATACACAGAAGGATTAAACTAGATTAGTTAATAGAAAATTGCACATTACAGAATCAGACTCGTATGCTACTCCCGGGAAACCCCTTGGGACTCAATCCCCCAGGAAACTAGAGATCTATGTTGTTTCCCACTCCCCTGTGGGCAGTTTCTAGGATGCTCATTGCCATGGCCAGGCCCCGGCAGGTGCTGCAGCCTCGGCTCTGTGCGGAGCAGAGCCAAACTGTCATGCCCTTTCCCACATACGCCCCAGCCATTTCACGCGGGGGAT
>NW_008668579.1:0-19833 GCF_000695815.1 Acanthisitta chloris
TATCTATATCTATATCTATATATCTATGGATAGATGTGTATAAATGTCTAAAGATATGAGTTTATAAAATGTGCAAAAATTTATAACCTGTTAAAAATTCCTCTTGATTCAGTGGAGTACTCACATCAGATGTCTTGGAATTTCTCAGCATGTGAGGTTTAAGCCTTGAGGATTGGGGGATGCAGGCCCAGGACCCGTTATCAGCTTTCAGTGATGGTCCTCTGAACTCTGCAAACTTGAGAATTCACCAGTTCTGAGAAGTGTCCCAGTCAGAGGGAGATGCTGGTGCAACCCCTTGCAATCCAGGATGGCTTGAAAGGCTGCGCATAAAAGCATTGATTATAGGGTCGTGAGATATTTGTCTTTAGTCATCAACAAATTTCCTTTCTGGCTGCAATATGGGTCAGTAATTACTGGAATTCTCAGAATTCCAGTAATGATGGTCCTGTTTCACTCAAGCTATAATTCAGGTGAAGGATGTTCAAGGCTGTCAGGGGATGATGGAGTAATTCCCGCTGTCATTCCCTACATTGGCCAGGTAACAGGAGCCTCAGGTACAGCCAGTGCCATTCCCACCTTAACCGTGCAAGAGCTCCTGGTACAGTCAAGAACAGCTTCACTACCCAACTCATTACTCAAATGACAAGTCCTGCCAGGAATTCCTGTGACTATAGAGTGTCCCAAGAAGGGGGAGGGTGGTGGTAATGTGGGTGTATGGGGAATGTGCGTGTGAATGCATCACCACACACACAGGGCTGTTCAATAACAGTAAATAGCAGAGGAAAAATCAGTTAATAATAATGACCTACACAATGGTGTAGTCCTAAGGAGAAATGCAGTGGTCCCACTTAAGTTATTCTGGAAGAACTGGAACAATTATTTCATGAAACACAAAAAACTGAGTGCATCCACAATCAAAAATTGCTGTCAGTTAGACAAAATAAACTATTTTGATATTTATTTTTCACTGGAGCAAATCAAGAGCTGAGAGACTGAAAATTTCATGCATTTTATTTGAAAATGTCCATATATGTAGTTTTGGCATTTTGGGTCCTAGTACAGTAGTTTGCCATTCCTGACTGGGAATGTTTCCTTTTGCAATGTTAGCTTATGCTTTACAGGAACTCTATTTTGAGCAGGTGTCTGCAATTTGCACTCGGGTTATAAACTTAGACTTCATACTGACTCTCAAAACAGAGAATAGTCATAAGGTGCACCTCTGGCTCTTCAACAGATGGTATTCCTTGGTGCACCAGAAGCTATGCTAGTCTGTTGAGTAGTAAGGGCTTTACCAGGGACAAGTCCTGTCTGACAAATTTGGTGGCTTTCTATGATGGGGCCACTGAATTTGTGGATAGGGGCAGAGTAATTGATATAATCTACTGGATTTATGCAAAGTGTTTGATACTGTACTGCATGACATCCTTGTCTCTAAATTGGAGAAACATGGATTTGATGTGTGGACCACATGGTGGAAAAGAACTGGCAGGACAGTCACATGCAGAGAGTTGTGGTCAGTGGCTCATTGTCCACATAGAGGCCAATGACAAGTTGTATCTTTGTCAGCAACATGGAGTGGAACTGAGTGCATTCTCAACAAGTTTGCTGATAACACCAAGCTGTGTAAGGCAGTAGATGACATGCTGGATGGAAGAGATGTCATCCAGAGAGGCCTTGACAAGCTTGAGAGGTGTGCCAATACAAACCTCATGAAGTTCAACAAAATGAAGCACAAGGTCCTACATCTGGGCCATGGCAACCCCAGCCACACCTACAGGTTGGGTGGGGAAGTAATTGAGATCAGCAATGAGGAGAAAGACTTGGCAGTGACAGTGGATGAGAAGCTCACCATGAGCCGTCAGTGTGCACTAGCAGCCCAGAAAGCCAATCGAATCCTGGGCTGCATCAAAAGGAGTGTGGCCAACAGGTTGAAAGAGGGGATTCTTCCCGTTTACTCTGTTCTTATGAGACCCCACCTGGAATACTGCATGCAGTTCTCGTGTCCTCAACATAAGAAGGACATGGAACTGTTGAAGCAAGTCCAGAGGAGGCCACAAAGTTGGTAAGAGGACTGGAGCATCTCCCCTATGAGGACAGGCTGAGAGGAAGTTGTGGCTGTTCAGCCTGGAGAAGAAAAGACTGTGTGGAGATCTCACAGCAGCCTTTCAATATCTGAAGGGGCCAACAGGGGAGCTGGAGAGGGACTCTTTGTAAGGAACTGCAGTGATAGGACAAGGGCTAACAGATTTAAATTGAAAGAGGGGAAATTTAGACTAGATATTAGGAAAAAGGTTTTTACTGTGGTGAGACACTGGATCAGGTTGTCCAGGGAGATAGTGGATGTCCCAACCCTGGCAGTGTTCAAAGCCAGGTTGGATGAGGCCTTGAGCATCCTGGTCTAGTGGGGAGGTGTCCCTGCCCATGGCAGGGGGGCTGGGATGAGATGATCTATAAGGTCCATTCCAACACCTAAAATTCAATGATTCTATGAAAAGTCCCCATCTAACTCTACACGGTAGCTTTAATAGAAACAGAGTGAAGACTGTTTCTTCTCTGAGTATTTGATGTACAGGCAATATCTGACATGCATGTAGACCTGTTTTCCTCACTCTTTAAAAAGATAAATTACCATTTTATTTGAAACACAGTCTGCATTAAATAAAATCAACTAAATAAAATCTACTAAAATCAATCAAATAAAATCAACTCAAATTATGGTAATGTAAAATGAGTGGAAAACATAAGAATAGCCAGAGTATATATTCCGCAGCCTAGAGAACATGTAATAACTGTGAGGAATCTAAGAGGATGACTTGTAATTAAGAGATACCTTTTAAGAGGAAATGTTTTCTGTTCACTCTAAAACAAAGGACACTGAGACACAAGCAATGATGTCTCCTGAATAGAGTGGACCCTTCTCATTCCACCTTTGTTATTTGATATTTGTCATTGCACTTCCCTTGGAATACTTAGTTTCCAGGAAAGAAGCATTCTTTTTCTTTGAGACCACATCCTCTGTAAGGGGCAACAGCACAAAGTGAAACACCAGAAGTTCCATCTGAATATGAAGGAAAACTTCTTTACTTTGAGGTTGACAGAGCATTGGAACAGGCTGCACAGAGAGATTGCAGCGTTTCCAGCTCTGGAGATATTCCAAAGTTGCCTAGACATAGTGCTGTGCAATGTGCTCTGGGTCAACCTGCAAGGGATTTGAACTAGAGGATTTCCAGAGTTCCCTTCTAACCAACAGTTCTGTGATACTGTCCTGTTTTCATTATAGTGCAATAATTTTTCATGAACACAATCACTGATTATCAGTTATATGCTTCTATTTTTTGTTGTAGTAAGTAATCAAAAGACAGCACTTTTCCAATAAAAATGGATAGCAATTTAAAATAATCCAATTAAAATTACAGAGCTATAAGCAGAATTCAGCAAAATCTGGTCTCTTTTATGTCTGTGCCATGAAAAAGAAAACAGCTCAGCAAAATATTGACTGTCATAGCATTTTCAAAGGCACATAAGCTCCAATGGTGTGTGAAGACTGAAATTGCAATTACAGGATAGAAATATCAAGTTCATTATAGAAAAGATTGGAGATATTTTCTAGTTTCCATTTTCCACATCTCCAGAGTGGAGATGTGTATTTGCGTTTGTAGCACGGCTGCTAAAGGTTTAGAAGTCTGTTATTGATTGAACATGATACTGATGGATTTAATAGGCTATAAATATACTGTATGGCATTTGCAGCATTATGCATGATTTCTACATTCTTTCACACAATCATTGACCATGTTTTTTTTCCATTTTATTTAAAATCCTGAGGTGTGTATATATTATTTAATTCTGGCCCTCATTGAATAAGTTTTGGTCTCCTGTGAACCACTTCAAACATTTTATGATAGATTGAATTAATGGGGCATTTGGGCCAGGACTAATTCTGCCTGGCTGATAAAGCCCAGCCCAGTGTCTGGGGTCGTGAGGTCCCTGCCCAGGCTGTGGGCAGTACTTTTTCATTTTCAGGCACACCCAGAGGTGAAGCTGAGCACATCTGTGACACACAAACACATACAGAGGACACTGATACAGTTGGTTACTTGCAATGGTGCTGAGGAGGCTCTGCCTCTGGGAGCAGCCCATGAAGGACTACCAACCACAGAGGCAGAAAGCCTAGCCCCCTCTTCATCCTGGGCTCGCAGACAGAAGGTCACTAGTGCAGCACTCACAGAACGCTCTCCAGGTTTGCAACCAGACACACGTTCATGGGTCCACCTTGTACTGGGACGGCCCCTCTGTGCACCTGGCACCCCTGCCCCGATCCTGGACACCCCTGCCTGCCCCACAGGTCCTCAACTCATCGACTGCTGGAGCTCAGTGCTTGCTGCAAACCCACAGCACTCACACACTCACGTCACAGCATCCCATGCTGCTGGGACCCCTGGGCACACCAGCACGGACCCTCTGCCCACCTGCCACAATCCAGGGTCCCTGACTCACTGGCTGGTCCAGCTCGAAGTTTTCTGGTGATAATACATGTGCACCCCATGCACACCAGGTTTGGAGAGGGTACAGACACTCATCCCCCAGCAGCTGGCCCCAGGCACATGGGCTGTGACTCGTGGTCCTGCTGCAACCACCAGTGCTGATCCCCTCACTTGCCTCACTCATGCTGGTGCCCCCCAGCAGCTCGTGTAGTGAGCAACCAGCATTCCCTCCCCAAGACAGGAGGTTAAAGACTCTCACTTGCTTCAGCTGCTGGCACAGAATCATTAAGGCTGGAAAAGAACTCTAATGTCACTGAGTACAACTGTTAGCCCAGCACTGCCAAATCATCTCCCTCAGTGTCACATCTACAAGTCTTTTAAGCACCTCAAGGGATGGTGACTCCTTCACATCCCTGGGCAGCCTGCTCCAATGCCTACCCACACTTTCAGTGAAGAAATTTTCCCTAATATCCAACATAAACGTCCCCTGGCACAACTTGAGGCCATTTCCTCTCGTCCCGTCACTTGTTACTTGGGAAAGGAGACTGAAATCCATCTCTCAACAACCTCGTTTCAGGTAGTTGTAAAGAGTGACTGAAACCCCCACCACATGCTCCAGCAGCTGACACCACAGGGCAGGGGTGTCCACGTGCCCTGAGTGACTCCAGCAGCTTGCACCCACTCTTCTCACAACTATTCCCCAGTATCTGTGACAGAGTCCTTGCAGCACACGCATGCATGGAGCAGACACTGAGATTATACAGAGAAGGAGGTAAGAGAAGATTTAATGGGGAGTTAGGACAGATTGTGGCAACTGGTCTCAGGACTCCGCCAGACAAGCATACTGACATGCCACAGTTTACATGTGACTGGCCCCTTTTCTGTGTATGCCTCTTCTCTTCTTCCCCTGCACATCGCCCCATCAGTTTGCACAGTCCCACCAACTCCCCTTCAACATACTGGATCCTCAGTTCTGCATCCTTATCAGTCACAAAGTCTTATTTGCCTGTAGTTTCTTGGCAGCTGTTCAGTGAGTGTGACTGATGAGGTTGGTTTCTTATCCTTGTTTCCATAATAATTTGCCTGCCAGGTTTGGGTCTCCACATATTTTGCTTGCCCCTTTTCCTTAGTATCTCATTTGACAAAGTCCTTGATCAGAAAATCTTACTGGAATAAAAAGTCCTGCGCTCCACACACCCTTACCAATTTGTGTGACTAATCGGTTTTGGTTCTCATTGCTGCCTCACATATAATTGGGCAGACAGGTCTGTGTCTCTCAGCTCTTGTTTATGACTTCCTCCTTTTCTTAATATCCCCTTTTGTGTTGAGAAAGCCCTTGCTAAGACACCTTAAAGGAGCAGACACTCTCCCTCCATATATCCTTACAATTACACACAATTGAAAAAAATTGTCATCACTGTTTCAGAAAGGAATATGGAACAGAATATAGCAGGAAAAAAATCAAAAAAACTTATTTATTTTACAGTTATACAAATAAAAAACAATCCCCGTAGCCATACTTGAAATAATATTAACAGTGTCAAACATGACAATCCTGACAGAATACATATCAATACTTTAAACCACAGAAATTGTATTACATACACTCAGTAGCAATAGTACTGTGCAGGAATTAAGCTTTCTGTAAACGCTGAAAAAAATCAAAAAAACTTATTTATTTTACAGTTATACAAATAAAAAACAATCCCCGTAGCCATACTTGAAATAATATTAACAGTGTCAAACATGACAATCCTGACAGAATACATATCAATACTTTAAACCACAGAAATTGTATTACATACACTCAGTAGCAATAGTACTGTGCAGGAATTAAGCTTTCTGTAAACGCTACGCTAAAATAATGTGCAGTTTCAGAGTTATATCCTGAATTATGCTAATCTAGATCCCCATCTAAATCCTGGACACATCTCCCAGGAAAGTCACTGCAAAGAGTGCTCAGCACTTTGCTAGATCAAACACTAAAAAAAGGTACTGAACCCACATTTGGTTTTCTTCAAATTGCAGTCAAATAGAGAAAAGGTACTGACCTCAAACACATGTTGCTTATACTGTTTAACAAAAGAATAGTACAGTCTTTATTACACATTAGACTCTGTAAACCAGCCAAGGTTTGAAAGGTTCAGTAGATCTTTTATCTGAAGAGTGGCTCAGAGCTGTGGGAGAGAACTATCCCAAAGCCAAAAAGTTAACAATCAAACATTTATCTATTAATTTTATGAAATATGAAAGACTCTCTGTCACAGAAACATTAATATGTATCTTAAACAATTTACAATAAATTTATCTTACTGAAAACAAGCTGTTTAATGTAAAGCTGCCATATGATTTGGAAAAATATACACATTCTGTTATCTTGATGTCGCTCCTGGATCTTATTTTTATTTAGGAACTACAGCCGCCAATTGACATGACTGATGAGAGGATAAATTTGAGGAACACTCTAAACACAGCTGATCAGTGTTTCTCAGCTGTTTCTCACCAGGACAGGTATCACTACAATATTAGGGTCCTTCTGCTTTTTATCCTATCTACTTCATATTAGTTGTTGATAGTATTGGATTATAAAAGTTGTACTTATAATAAAACCAAATTATCTGATCTGTGCTGCAGGAAGCAGATATATGAATGTCTATGAACAACAGAAAGCATCCAAGGCAGCTATGGAGGCTTAAGCTGTTGACCGCTGACCACTGAAGGACCACAAGGAGAAAACTGTTCCACTGCAAAGTCTCTACACAGCAGTTAAGATTTTTCCTCTATGCCCTGGGTCACCTTTAGGGAAAATGTCACACAGTGGAAGTAATCTGTTTTTTTCCATTTAGGACCTGGGGCACCTCAATAGAAATGTGAAAACAGATATAACAGAAAGGTAAGAAAGTTGTCTGCAATGAGTCCACGGCTACAGCTTTTCAGCAGTGAGAGTGCTAACAACCAAGGCCATGTAACATAACAAGGAGAGTCATGGGCATGTCCCACCTCAGATCACACTAGAGTAACCAGTGGTGGTCACAAACCACCTCAAAACAAACAATTTGCAGCACAACAAATTACACACCAGGGAGAAACCCAGTATTTGAGCTCCACACGGACACAAGTCTTACTCAAGAGCAATAGCATAAAACAACTCCTAGTGCTCGTGAAAACCTACACAGTCAAAACTCGCAACTGTTACTTGCCTCAGAGAATAGTCTGAAATCCACCACTCACTGCATAACACTTCAGCTCAGGATAAAGTAAGGCAGGTGAGACAAGAGGTGTGTTAGTGAGGAGACCTATGCCTTTGGTAGGGAGGCACACCTGGGTGCCAATTTTAAGGGAGGGTGCAATGAGGAGGATGAACGTGGATGATGGAAGAGAGCCATGAAACCATGGCTCATGGTATCAGAAGTGTGCAGTACTGAAGGTGGAAAGCCTGCAGGAGACGAGGTTATGGCCCAGTTTTGAGAAGGTAGGGACAAACTCTGTTGTCTGGAAAGTAGGTGCTAATGTCATGGCTTGTGCCAAACAAAGTCAGAGAAATTCAGTGATAGGGTAAAAATCTACACTCCACAGCTTGTGTACTACAGTCAACCCCACTGCACAGAGATTCAAATGTGAAGCTTGCAAATCAGGTGCAGGCCAAGTCTTTCTTTGCCTGCCAACTTCTAAAGGCAAATTTCATCACCTATCTTCCTATTTACGTGCCATTAATTTCATTTATTTAACACAAATAATTTGTTTTACTGCCATACGAATTAGAGTTCCCTCATCGACTTTGCTGTCAGGCAATAAATCAATTGGCATATTCAATCCTTCCCTGAGGTGAACAAAATCACCTGTCAGTTAATACTGAAGGCTCTTGAGCTTTTTGTTGATGGCCTGACACCATCAGAGAGAAGAAAAGATATTCCCAGAAGAGAAGATAAAGCTAAGCAGATGTTTCTCTGAACTTGAGAGACTGGCAAACTGTGAATTTTTTATTTCAATAGAAATTTTGTCAACGTATATGAAATATGTTATCAAAGATCAACAGCAGCAAAACCCTAACAGCAAGACCAGGAATATGCCCAACTTTTCATCAAGGAAATAACCTTGTCTTAAAATGCAAGTGTACACAGTGTACAAATAACACTCTCTGGCTTATCAACAACTTAAACACATTTGAGTCTGTATTGCTATTTAGTTCCTCATGATGCCCTGGTTTCAGTGAGTTTCATGTTAGGAGCACATCCCACACATTAGCATATGGCAAAAGTAAACTGTCCTGGGTAGGAGAGGCTGGTGAATAAGGAAAGATGCTATTGTGTCTCTGATATAGCAGAACTGACTTTCTATTTCCCAGAACTTTTGGTAAAACTGTCTGCAAAGGTAGTGATTTAGTGACTAAATTTACATGATCACAGATCTCTAGTTATGCAAGATGAAATGCATGTGAACTTAAGAGAGGAGAAAATGGGTAATAATGGCACTTTCAGCTAGTAAATGTTTGGGAGTGTGGTGATACATATGAAATTGCACAAACTAGTTCAAAATTCAGTAGATACACTGAATGTAATATTCAGAGACAAGGGCCTAACATAGAGCTGAAAACATAACAAGAAAATACCCATACATTGTAGGTGCATGCCTCCTCCTCAGCCAAGCATAACATGAAAGATGTGGAACCATGAAGTTATTCATGTAAGTGCTCCTTTACTGCTAAAACATATCATAGGCAGACAGGTTTTGTTTCTTAGTATGTACTTGATGGACACTCCACCCTCTCCTACCCTCCTGCAATTTCTTCTTTCAAAGAAGGAAGTGAAAAAACTCTTGTTTCTGTAGATAAACAAGAATGATGATAAAAAAAAAAGACTGAGATAATGCAGCTGTTATTTCAGTCAGTTATACATCAGAACATCGAGCTTATACAAAAGAGGTATATTAGATAAAGAGATCATCGAACAGCATTAGAAATTTAAATTTTAAAAGAACTGTTTGATCTTCAGTTCTTTTATCTTCCTCTTAATTGGCTAGGTCTTTTTTTTTTTTTTAGATGTGTTCCACTGTCACCTGAGTTGCTTTAGATTGTGTTTTCCTTTCTAGCAGGAATAACATTGTGTACATATACACGTATATATCTGAATGTATGAAATAATTTCTTTACTTCTGCAGATTTTTCTGAAAATTTCTATAGCAAAGTCAGTAAAGAGGTTTTGCTTGGAGATGCTTCATTAAATATGTAAATAACAAAGATTATGTTCCTTTAAGCAGCAAAGAAACACAAGACTAAATCCACTCCATTTATTCAAGGTAAGAAAACAAATGTGTATAAGAGTAATCTTTGGCACCAAAAATAAGGGCACCTTCATGTATGTCTCCATATGTGAACACAAGAGAAAAACTTCTCTAGAAAAATGGATCAAAATGATCTCAGTGGTTTCATGTAGTGGGCACACACAGTGCTAGCTAAAAAAACCAATTGGAATGTTAAGGGTTGTGTGACAGCAGGATACAACACAACAACATTCAACAAAATATTTGAAGTTCCCGTCTACCCTCCCATGCTTAGTAATCTTTTTTTCTTAAGACCATTCCGTAAGATATATACTTTTAATTACTCATCCTTATAATCCTGTAAGGGCTCCAATACTTAAAAGCAACAAAACCCAATAAACAGCAATAAGAAAAACAGCAACAAAAGCTGAGGTTATAATACAAGATCAGAAACAGTCCTCTGACTGAAGGCATTTACTGATTTGTTTGATCTTACAGACTTCACTTTCTCTACTCAATTCCACCATGATCTTTTCAGTCAAAGCCTGGTTTATTTGCTCAAGAAAATATTTCATCCATTGGGTATTTCTTCTGTGGGCTGACCAACCACAGTCGAAAATCAGCAGGCTCTATTTTTCTTCTTTAATTCATGATGAACCTGTCATTGGATCCTGTAAACACTACTCAGTATACATTCAAGCTTTGTTCTTAGTGAAAGTGGCACTTACTTGAACCCTTGCAATCAAGATAGCTTAGTAATATAGCACTTTACAGGTATAATAGCTGGTTGGGTACTTCTGATAAAATTCCTTTTTCTGATGGCTTAGTGGGTATTGAAACAAACCCCCACCATGGTTCCATTGCCATTCCAAAACATCTTTATGATGAAGTGCGTATCCTGTGTTAATTGTACTTTACATGTGCTTTATTGCTGTATGCATTTCCCTGTTGTTAATTTCAGTGCTCCTCTATTGTGTAACATGTACAATGTTTTAAACTCTAATGGCATCCTGTGAGGACTGGCATTGGAAAAGTACCGATACTTCAGATCGTCGTAATAATGATACTTGACTGGCTTTCCATGTAAATCCTTTGGGAACGGCCAAAATCCATACAGATGAATTTCATCACAAAATCTGGTGGCAAGTGTGTACATGAGGAGACCAGTGCTGGGTCTTTTAATGTGGACCTTGTTTGTCAGCCAATAGCTGCAAAATAAGAAAAAGTATATTAGGAAACTCTCATAGAGCATCATGTGAATAAATCCTGTGAACTTATTTTATCTACTATGTGTTCCTTTTACACTATGAAAGGGTGAAAGTTTATTTTCTCTAAATTGAGATTGTAAATTATGACACTGTTCTGGTGCACCTTTATTCCACCTAGATGAGGATAAGTGAGATCTTATTTAACATAGTGATGAAGAAAAGCTGGCCAACTAACGTTTTTAGCTCAGGCTTTAACCCTAAAAAGAAGTCATGTTGTCTGCAGATGCTAGAAAGCTGCTGTTAACCTCCTCAGTCAGATCAGGGAACATATATATCTTGCTATAAACTCTGACCTCTTGCAGTATCCAATTAACCTGATCAAGTCAGCCCTACAATGAATATTTGATTGGCCTACTGATTATTTTACAGGTTGTCTAAATAGAAAGCAATTCAAAATAATAAACACAACATATTAAGAATGTAACTGTCAGAAGTAAAAGAGAAGTGAAACTTTAATTACTTTGCTTGTGATTAAGCACATAAAGCCTCCTGGTTGCTAACAGGAGTCTCCAGAAAAACAAAATCTTACACTAATGATTTTTAAAATGTTTTCTTTTGTTCTCAGCAGTTCACAGATCTGACTGAAGCTAACCAGCAGTCTTCCTGAGCCAGTAACATATCTAGTTATAGGTTTAGAAGTAGCAGTTTTCAAAGAGTCAAACGGGAATTTAGCTGCATTCTGGCTTGTAGCTCACCACCAGCACCTTCAAATTCAACACATATTTTTCTACATCCCTAACATTAAATAAAACTTCAATAAAATAATGACAGCCAATGACTGGTTAAACATTTCTCCCAAGACTAGTTCTATAAATAGTTTTTAGTACTTTATAGAAATCAAAAAGGGTATTTATAATCTTAAACCTGGCTACTGTATTTGTTCAAACAGCAGCCATGCACACAGTTGTGCTGGTCAAACTGTGAGAATGAGCAACTGAAGGTCAGGGAGGAAAGCATTATCTAGTGTTACCAGAAAAATGTAAAATCATTGCAATGCATCACTGTACTCTTAGCTGTGGCCTGTGAACTGCTTCTACTAAAGCCTAGGAGGGGGGTTAAGGGAGATAAGCCTCATCAGACCAGAGTTAGCTTCATTTTAAACAGAGTTAAAATAAGGTTGGAAATTCAAGCATACAACCAGAATCCTGTAAAGGCATTTAGTGTTGTAGCAGTATGAACATCCCACCCCCCACTATGAGACAGAACAGCAAAACTATGTATTTAATCAAAGCTTAAAGCATCTTAAAAGCATCAGATAATGTGCAACAGTTAAATTAACCATCCCATTGAATACGGCCTTTTTGCTTTCACTCTTTGTCAAAACCATGGCTGTGAATTACAGATATGTATGTATGTGAAAGCTATTTTGTTTGAGTTTTTTTTTCTTTTTGCATTATACATGGTTTCTTTTTTTGAAAGCTGAAGGACTCTGCCAGCAGAAAGCAGTTCTAGGCTGAGTGACTGCTTCTCCAAAGTCAGCACAGGGAAGGACTGAGAATTTTGGCTGGCTGTGAAAAACAGGATAGTAAAAAGCATATTTAAGGAGCAAATGCAATTGGGAATGGTTATGTGTACAATTGACAAATATATTGCATATCACTATTTCACTGTTTTCATAAGCAAGAGTTTTCTTAAACATGAATTTTCAGACAGAGGTTACTGAGATAAGTTTCTTCATAAACTGCTTCTCACTCTGAGAAACTGCAACACTGTGAAACAAGACAAGCCAAAGGAAAAACTCCAATTCTAGCTGTTAAATATTTGCTTATGGAAAAGTTACTGAAGAAAAACCACCTGAACACTTTTAGCACTTCATATCACACATACAGCAAAATGAACTAAAAGTGAAAGCTAATTATTTAATTTTTGTAGAAACTGGTATTTGTCTCTTCAGAAGCTGGTACTCACTCTAATGCCATGCAGTCAGCCATCTACATGACCGTCTCTAGCCACACAGCAATCAAAACTTGCACCTAGTACTACAAGGCACATTGCAGCTGAATTTCACCCTTCCAGGAATAGGATGACCATGGCAGAGAACAACATTAATAGTAAACAGGTGCATCTAAATATTTGAAAAGGACACTACATCTTTAGAGTTTCAGTATAGGAGTAAGGAATAAGATATAATAAAGAGCCTTTTACAATTTCAGGGTATAAAAGCAAATGTTTTCTTCTCATATTCGGCTATCACACAAAAGGGAAGTTTACCTATTTGGTATTTCTTAAAATTGAAAAGATATCCAAAACTCCGTGCTCAAAAGAGAGTACTTGCTGTAATTACTACCAACATTTTGCAACACAGGATCAATTATACTTCAAATGAACAAAACACAAATAGCACAATAAATGAAACAGTTGGAAGCACTCATGGCTCTAAGTTGAAGCTTCCCACCAATCATTTGATCGTTGTAAATTTCTGGCTCCCAAACTCTGCTCGAATAAATGAAATTTGTTGTGTGGTATAAATAGCCTTTGTGATTTAAGTCCTGAAAGCTATGTGTCATCTTTTCAGTCACTTAAGTAGCTACTGTAGGATGAAACTTAGTTGAGGCTGATTTGGATTGATAGATGTTGCACATGCTTTAACCAATGAGCATTTTTGCATCTGTTTTCAGTTTCTCAAGTTCCGCTGTAACTTCGACTTAAAGCATAAAGACATTATATTTTTCTGGAATGCACTCATTTTCTGTGTAACTAAGATGACAACATGAAGGAAGCAATTTAGCACAGAACCAAAAGATAATATCTCATTTCTCATAACTAATCTCTAGATCTTCACTCATGACCAATTCTTGATTTTCCAGCTGGATAAAGAAATAAACTTAACTGACAAAGGAAGAGATGCATCTTACCATGTTAGAAAATGGGCAGCACAATTAAGACCATAATTGAAAGACTGCGGCCACACGTTGCACCACTACAAATGCTCGCTTGGCCTCTTGATAGCTTATACTAAAACAACTCCTTTGTGAGGCCTGAAGACTGAATTTATTGAAGATTACTGAATTTATCAAAATGTACCAATGCATAGACATGCTTCAGTTCTATAAATGTTAGTGAGTTGAAGTTGAGTAGATTGAATTAAAAGAGATCTCATTTCAATTTACTTTTAAATACATGACTGATTGTAATGCTCTAGAGACACTGTCAAAATATCATGACTTTTGGCTTAATATTTAATAGTAAAATGTACACTTCCAGGGGTAAAGGTAAAACACAGCACCACTGAACATACAAAAAAAAATCCATGCAAGAATAGAGAGTATGTTGAACTATCTGCAATGAAAGGGAGGTAAGGCCAGTACTTCGTAAATTTAGAGAGGTCCATGCATTGGATTTTTATAAAATCGCACTTAATAAGTATCATATTTTCAATGGGTAACTAAAAAAACCCCACAACACACTATTAGATTAAAGGTGGCCCTGATGATAGCAGGGGACTGCTAAAATTTTCTCTTCCATGTAAAAAAGGTATATTCAAGTAGGTACTGATTCCTGTAACTATGCCCTTCGGCTCCTACTTCTTTTTTTCTGACATAATTCTGTCTATTTTCACCTCAGCACCTCATCCCAAGTTCAACCATCTTTGTCTCCAAAACCTTTTACTTGCCTCAGATATTTTAGGTAGTAAGCCACAGACAGGCTATCCAGTCTAATATGGATCTTTCTACAATCCTTTTGATGCCAAGAAAACGCGGAAAAGACCTATTCACAGACTTGTATCTCTGAGTAGCAGGTATTTGTTTATTCAGCGCTGGGCACAAGGGGCATCGCTCCACCAAACTTGTGCAACCAGGGACAAAAACTTCACAGTTTATATACACTCAGTGTTCATACATCTTCATTATTTTCAGGAGTGGGTGGTTATTATTACAATTAGTTCTCAGAAATCATTATCATATTCTTCTCCCTCACCCCTTCCTATTTGGCAATGGTCCAACAGCCTGTCGGGGTCATTTGAGGGTCTTCAAGAGGAAGGCTGGTAGTCTTCATCAGTTCGAAATTTTCACCTCATCCCTTAGCACATGTGTGTTATAGTTGTTTTTTACTATCTCACTCAACACTCTTCTATGTTAATTAGCTAAAGCAATCCTAGAATTAGCCTTCTAATCTTGATTTATGTCTTCCCTTGTAGTGTTCTATATGTCTGGTAAGAGAGAGATCTTGGTTTATGTCTTCTCCATATGTCTGGTAAGATAACGCAATGTCCTGTTACGGACTATTATCTTGTTATGCTTTATTCGTGTCTTTGGGGCCTACTTCTTGTTATCACTTTCTTTTTACTGGGCATGCACACTTCAAATAGATTTCACATGATTTTAAAATCTGAACAGTGATCTCCTGCATGTTTCACTGTATATTACATATAAAAGAGAAAATAAAGACATATTTGGTATTTATGCTAAGACTGGAAAGCAGTATTGCCAATAAGGATTTGTGATAGCATTATTTTAATACTTTCTGAAGCTTTAGACATGAAGAAAATGTGGGGTTTTTCCCCTTCCCTTTTAATGCTCTTATATTAATGAAGCATAGTTCTTACAAGCTTTTCCACACCATGAAGAGCCTTACATGTTTTAAAATTCTGTATATAAAAATGTTATTTTTGGCAAGAAGTCTTCTGTGTATCTACTAAGATAATACCAAAAGCTATAAAAGCTCTCTGAAAAAAATTGATTTTTAAATTGAGGCACAGGTACAAAAACTAAACATCTTAGCAATTATGGCTTTTACGGGAATCATGAGATCATTCCTATTGGAAGGGATGTCAGCATATCTCTAGTCCAACCTCTTTCTCAAAACAGGGTCCCGCAGCCACTACTGACGCAGCCTGTGCTCCAGGCCAACCACTTTTGTAGCTCCTAGCTCAACTTGCTCCAGTTTGCCAATATCTTTCCTGTTTTAGGGAGACCCAAAATAGGGCACATTTCTCCAGATGTGATCCAACAAATACAGAGTAGAGAGGGGAAATCACTTTCCTGGCTTGGTCTTGCCAATACAGCCCCAGAGGTTTTTGTCCCTTTGCTGACAAGAAACACTGATGGCTGACAAGACACTCAAGTTCCTTCCAGCAGAGCTGATTACAGACACTCAGTCAGCCCCTGTCTGTAATTCTGCAAGGGTTACCCCTTCCCA
Organism: Acanthisitta chloris; assembly: GCF_000695815.1. Lineage (NCBI taxonomy): Eukaryota > Metazoa > Chordata > Aves > Passeriformes > Acanthisittidae > Acanthisitta > Acanthisitta chloris. Next base: position 16,151 of record NW_008668579.1, read on the forward strand.
GGTGCAGCACTCCACATTTGCCCTTGCTGAATTTCCTCCTGTTGGCCTATGTGTCCGGCCCAATTATCCAGCTAGACTTTGGCCCATCTAATTATCCAGACAATATCCTAACCTGCATGCAAGAATATTGTGGGAGACAGTGCCAAAAGCCTTACTACCACTGAGGTATGTGACATCCAGTATTCTTTCCTCATACACAGAAAAAACATTGACACAATTTAACAGAGAGCAAATGTAAGTTATGCAGAGAATAGTCTGTGAAGGCTAGTAAAAACTCTTAAGGTTGTACTTCAGAGATGCATCTGGAGGTTTGAACTGGTCATTTCAGGTCTTTGCATGCCAATTCCTGCTATCCTGGAGCTTTAAGAAGCTTTTCCAGTCCAAGTAAAGAAACAGAAACTGGAAAAATTATCTCTGGCAGAAACAACCAGTTCCATACTTGTTGTGCCTCCATTAGAATCAATGGGATTATACTGAAAAGTAAGAATTTCAGAATTTGTTTTTTCTGATTTCTAAAAATTCTCAGTCTCCTTGAGCTTTGGACTTCTAAATACATATTTTGAGTATATTTCTTTTTTATTTGCTTGTTTTAACATTTTACTGTGTTTTTCAATCCTCACGAACATGCATCTTTCCTTAACCTCAGCTGACCTCAAACTGTTTAACTCAACCTTGCCGTGAAAGAAAATTAAAATAAAGTCAAACCAAATGAAAAACAATGTGAGTAGAATATAATAGAAAACATTCCTTCTTTGGTCACCAGTGACCTTCTGGCAAAGTGATTGACACCAATCACTAGTACAAGACCTCAATACAAACCAATTCTTCACCACTGGTCCCTAAAACAGTTACAGGTTATAGATAGGTGTACTGTGCACTGGTCTCAAGCCCTGTGTCAGCAGTAAATTGGTCTGTTTTGTAATCATGTCAAAAAATGAAAGGAACCACAGACGAAAGGAGCTTGAGTGGAAAACTTCTACACCTGAAAGCTGTAAGAAAAGCAATTAAAGATGTAAAACTCTGCCTTGATGAATACGAGATACATAAAGCTTTTACAGCCATAATCACTGTTAAAAGATTGCTTTGGCACATAGCTTTTTCTTTTTGCTTGTGGAACCTCAATATTTTGGCCTTAAAAATACCGAACCTGTTTCTGACAGATCAAAATTTCACCTATGGTTTAATATACAGTCAAAATCACCAGACTTGCACCTGTATCCAGCAAGATATCCTTACATTTCTGAAAATGGAATGTTCTATCAGCATGACTTCAGAAGAAATGTTAATTGAATAGCATGTTGCTACCTGATAATGACTTCTTGCTGCTATTGACAAAAATTAAATTCAAACAAACATAAAACCAGAGACATCTGCTTTAAAAAGTTAACATTAAAATGGTTTTTAGAGGAGACTCTATTACAATGACTGATACATGCAAGAATTGATGCCAGTCATCATTACATTAAACGGATACTGGGGAATTCAAAATACAATTGTTTACCCTGCTACTGTGGATGGATGACTTCTAACTAGATTAAAACATGAGATGTGCATTCCCATGGTTATACTTGAAGTGTCATCTCTGACAAGGAAAACCAGATATGATGGACTACGTTCAAATATCAGGTAACTTAGCATACCTAACGTTTCCATTTGCCATATATATAAATTCCATAAGATGCCTAAGTATAAATAGATTCAGAATCTGGTTGCATATATTTCAATGGATTTTTAACTCATTTCATTGGATAGGGATGAATCTGAGGAAACATACGTTTTATAACCCTGAATAGCTCCAGAAGACTATATACCAAGTTCTGTTCCTTGAGTGGTAAGCTGATCTCCAAGTAAATCCACTCAACCCACTATAAATGGAACTTCTGTTCCTTTTATAGCCATTACACAGAGAGAATATTTTTTTAACACAGCTTTCTAAGAAATCTTATGTGGTATTTCAAAAGTTAAAATATTTTCATTAATAAGAAGGAAAGGAAAAAAGATTTTGAGAAAGAAGACAAAATATTTCAGTGTTACTTGAGAGTGTGTAAGCATGAGAAGCTGGAGTGTGTATGTTGTGTTGATTACACTTTCTCAAAAATACTGTGGAACAGGGCGGAGTAAAGCAACAAAGGCTACCAGAAGAATAAAGTCACTTCTGTACTAGGAGAGAGTAATTAGAGTAGCTTGAAAGAGACAACTAAGCAGGGATATGACAGAAGACTCCAAAATTATGTAGCATGTAAAGTTGGCAAATAAGGATTTAATTACTACTTTAACACAAACCCTGTAACATAAAAAAACATGGACCCAGTGGGGTAACCCAGTGGTAGGTCTGAAATAAACAGATGAAAGTACTTTTTCATATATCACGACACTGAACTTGGATTTCATTGTAACAGGATGTTTTGAATGCCAGTGGCCAACTGACTAAAATGATACGAATTGTTAACCTTCATAAACAGCTGGCTGATGAAGCTCCTCCTCAAAAGTTTGCTAAGCTGCTGGTCACAGGAACATATATCAAAGGGAAACACTTGATAACTCCTCAGTTTCTGACTTTTCTTCTAAGCCTATGTGTTAGCACTTGCTACTGATACGACCACAGATTAGAAAGGGATCACTTCAACAGCCACTTTTCTGTCCTTGGACACAGCATCTCCTTTCTCTAGAAGGTGTTAGGGCAAGCATCTTTCTCAAATTCTGAAAGAACGAAGTCTTTGCTTGTGCTTTCATGTTTTCAGTGAGATTAATCACACCAATGATATGACCAACTCTTCAACTTACCCTCTAAACTCATGTGAATGTTCTCCTTAAAAATGCACTATTCATTCTTTGAGATATGCTTTGGGCAGAATGCTACACAAGGAATCTAGAGTGTGAAAGAATTAAAGTGTAAACAACACTACCAAGAATGTGATAGCCAGCACAGAAACACTGCTGAGTGTTTGCACAAGATCTACTTGACAGGTTTCAATGAACTGTATTTTGAAACACAAAACCCCATTTCATTAAATGGAATATTTTTATGGAGCACTTTATGAAGCACTGATGGAGCACTTTATGAAGAGCTGAAATGCTCCCCAAAACTGACAGTTACTTTTTAGCAAACTGAATTCACTAATTTAATGTTAAGCATTGTTTTTTGCTTGCTGGTTTGCTTTTCTGTTCCCCCTCACCTTCTACTGTCAAACAAAATAATGTTCTTACTTATAAAGGAAGTTTCAAGGACCACTTAAGAGCTTGGAGTCTGTCTGACAATATTCCTTCAACAGAGAAAGAATAGACCAGTGATAATAGCAGTACATGCAGTCATGTCACATACTTAGCATTGACACAGCTAAATGAGAGCATGGCTAGCAGGCTGTCATCCACTCTCACCACCATGGCAAAGAATTGTAACCACTATGAGCATAGCCTTTACTGGCTATGACAAAATGATTAAGAATATATGAAAGCTCACTTTCTCCTGTCTTAAGATAAAATCATTTAGCTTCTTTGGTGTACGAGACTATTATGCTTTGCACCATTGCTCTAAACAATTATTTAACACTTAGCTCACAGCAGATTTCACAGATAACTATCAGCTTAAATAGTAATAGTGTACTAACCTTTTCAAGAAGGTCCATGAAGAACCATACTGTAAAGAAATATCTTACATTAAATTTTAACCTTTAGGCTAAGTG
>NW_008668579.1:19866-23072 GCF_000695815.1 Acanthisitta chloris
AATTTTTTCCGCAATAGTAAGTTACACACAGGACTGAGAAGAAATGTCTCCAAGTACGAAAAAAGAATTGATCCCAAAATGCTAAACATGTCAAAGTAAGAAAGCGATTCTTTGGAAAAAAGACAGATGAGGTGTGATTGAACTCATTTGCTTTCATTCCATGAGCAATATACTAACAAACCAGATGTCCACACCATATCCATGACAATTTTTTTTTCACTGCAGAATGAGTTGGGGGGAGGTCATGAGACACAGGAAGGCCTCAGTTTATCTTAATCTGAAAATCAAGTGCTTTAAGACCCTCCCATGACATAAAGCATAGTAAAAGAGAATAATCAGGACATTTACTTAATGAAAACACTAATGTAAAGTCACCCAAGGATAACTACTGACTTAAAAGGTAGCAGCTACAGTTTTCCACAGAAAAAAAAATAGGGCTTTTCACAACTCATTTTCACCTTCTCCTTTCTCCAAGTCTTCAAGCTTCTAGAATTCACTTTAATAACTTCTCTTTTCACTGTGGCTTTTAAGACTCAGGCCATTTTGTTAGAGCTCTACCTGCAAAGTCAGGATTTCTCTCCCTGCTTAACACAACTCAGTATCCCCTACTTCTCCAAACATGTTGAGCTTGCTCAGTCTGTTGTCTTCCTCCAGCTCTCAAAATCTTGTAGAGCTGCTTTAGCAGTTAGAAATATTCTCTATGATATGTCACACTACAGGACTAAAAGAGAGAGAAAAGGCAGCTTACACTTGTTGCTACTGGAACATGAAAAGAATATCCATCAATGTATTTTTTCTAAGTTATTTAAGCCCTTAGGAATTAATTTTACGCCAAAAAGAGAGCCGAACCTTTGACAGTAAACATGGTTAGTCTTCCATTACACAGTTACTTAAACATTTACCCTTGCTTCAGTTATGAAAGTCAGCAGCTGAAACTGAATCTAGCACAGTACATGCCTCTGCTAAAAAGCGTTGCTCCCTTGACTCATGCACACAACCAGTTGTAAGAGTGAAAAATAACCTAATTTTAAAAGAAGTCCATTATAAACAATTTGAGATCACAGTTGTGCTGGATGTGCACACAGATACATCGCAAAGGTGCAGTAAAATCAACCTAGAGCACATTTCACAGACTTAGAAAGCAAAGAGATCAACTTCTGGAGAAAAGGTTTTCCTTTCTGATGGATCAGCTCTTTACTGAAATATGATGGAAAGAGAGATCTCCCATTGATGTTCTTAATGTCTACCTTATTTCTGTGGCATACTTGGACAATAAGAATACAGCAGTACAGATAATGGGGCAAAATACAGAATTCTATGAATTACAGAATTACAGAATTGGTTAGGTTAGAAGGGACCTATAAAGATCAATTAGTCCACTACCCCTGTTGTGGGCATGGACATATTTCACTAGACCATGTTACTCAGAGCCCCAGCCAATCTGGCCTTGAGCAACTCCAGTGATGGGACATCCACGACCTTCCTGGTCAACTTGTTCCAGTGTCTCACCAGCCTCATCACAAAACATTTCTTCCTGCTGTCTAACCCAAACCTACCTTCTCTCAGTCCAAAGCCATTGTCCTTTCTCCTATCACTACAGACCTTAGTAAATAAAAAGTCTCTCCCTCTCCAGCTTTACTGCAGGCTTCCTTCAGGTACTGGAACAACACAATAAGGTCCCCTGGGGGCCTTCTCTTCTCCACACTGAACAGCCCAAACTCTCTGAGCCTTTCCATATAGGAGGGGAACTACATTCATCTAATCATCTTGGTGGCCTCCTCCAGACCTGTTCCAACAGGTTGATGTCTTTCCTGTGCTTGGAACCCCAGAGCTGGATGCAGTACTCCAGGTGGGGTCTCACCAGAGTGAAGCAGAATCTCCTCCCTCGACCTGCTGCCTATGCTGCTTTTGATGCAGCCCTAGGACATGGTTGACCTTCTAGGCCATGAGTGTATATTGCCATCTCATATACATATGAAGATATGTTAATGTTTCCCTCAGGTTAACAAATTCTAACCTGCTCAAAAAACCTTTTTTTAAAAAAATTAAATTTGTGGCCATAAACTAGAGATCACCAGTGATAAATAATAAAATTCATCAATTTATTTTTCTTTGCTTCACACATACATTATAAATGAATGAACTACCTTCACGCTTGTAAGATAAAAGCCAATGTGTCAGTTTGTAAGTTCAAATCAAGCTATTTTTTAATTTTTTGCTACACATTTATTAAAAGCTTCTATCATTAATGTGGTTTTTTTCCTTGTATTTCCAACAGTTAAGATCACTATTTTTTCACATATTTTTGTCTTGCAGCATGGAACTGTTTGAACACATGGAAATATTAAGGGCTAAGATAAAACCTCAAAAAATGATGGAGAACGATTGAATAGGGTGACCCATAGGTGTACAAATGATGATCAGGAAGCATGCATGTGATTTTATGAGGATTTAAAACATAAGATGGGGAGAAGTATTAAGATGGTACATAAACAGTCAAAACAAATGTCTGTAGCAACATACAACAGCAATGATAACAAAAGAGCACAAAAGAGAAAGTATTTGATTAACAAGGAAGAAAAACCCCAACAAGTTGAATATCAAAACCAAGTAACTCTTTGGCATAATTTTATAGTCTTTCTTTATCCTTTGTTTTGTTCTTTCTGTATGAAATCTCATAAGATAAACTATTTACCTACATCTATAGCTATAAAGACACAGCTACAATAGAAACTAAGCTAAGATAAAAACTTAGCACTTGCTAGGAAAAGTTGTGTTGGCTTTCCACTCTGGAAAGGACACTACATCCAGTCCTAACAAAACAGTTATAAAAGTAGGCAAAAGAAACCAATTGTATTTTAAGTAAATGGGGCTAGAAATAGAAGCTTGTTTTAGAGTCAATCAAATGGGTTTTTTACTTCTTGTATGTATTGTCAATATCACATATTTTCTTCTCTAAAAAAGGTACTGGCATTAGTTTAAACAGAAGCAATGAAGCAAAAGGATGAATCATAATCAGATTGAAAATGGCAGAGAAATATGCTAATAATTTTAAAGAAGGAACTGCCTTTTTCTTCACAACTAATTTTCTACTTAGTGAAGGAAGACTTTCTATCACTCTTCCACATACAGAAAAATGTAAAGGTGCAGTAAAATAAGGCTGGAAGTAGGGAAATATCTCAAGAAATAAAAGATAAAAATGTGCA
>NW_008668579.1:23145-30730 GCF_000695815.1 Acanthisitta chloris
TTCGCTGAGATTTTTCACTTTTTAGGATGTTTATAGCCTAAGCTTATATTTTGACATGATCAATGATCATGCTGTGTCGGTTTTGGAAGCAGCACTTCGCTGAAGAAAAAGCTTTGCCCTGAGCAGAAACCACTGCCACAAATATTCTTCTCCACTCATCTTCTAAGCCTTGCTTTTCATCTAGGAGAGGCGCATGATATAGCACCGCTGTTTCCTACCACTGGCACATTTCATTGACCTACTGGTTGATGCAGACCAACTGTAATGGCTGGCTAGCTTCCTACACAGAATTTTGGTCTGTGGCATCAGGAGGGTTGGTAACATATGTCAGACTCCAGCTGAAGGGCAGAGACACAAGGCCACTCTGGAACCTCTCCTAATGCTGGAGCTAAACTGAGAAATCAGAACCCGAGAGTGCATCTGATTTTACCTGGTTCACAGGGGAAATTTTAACAGGCAGAGATCAGGCAGAGTGATAAATAAACAGCCTGCTTTCTACTTGCCATATTCCCTTCCTGAAAGATCCTTTATTTATATTTCTCAGAGTAGCTATTCAAGCCTCAGAAAGACTATTGAAGCAGTTCCTTGGTAGAAAACCTTGACAGCAGCTTGTGTCAGCAAAGGTACCACAGCCAAGAAATACACTTGCCCCATGTTTTGCACAGTAATTTGGTTAAACATACCCAATTCAATGTCATTGGGATGTTCACGTCAATCTTGAATGTCTGTGCTTTGTCAAACTGTGCTCCGGGGTTCTGACTTTTTCTGGGAATTGGTGAGGGCATGACAAAATGTTCAGTAAAAGTTACCGCATGCAAAGCTATCTCCCATGTCAAATATGGGCAAATGCAATGAAAAAGGAATTTGGTTTGTAAAAGGAGCGAGACTGACTGGATAAAACTCTTCAACTACATCTGCCGAAGCTCTCTGGGAAAACCATGTCAAATTAAGAACAGCAAAAAATCTTTTAATTGAACAAAGATAACAATTCAGCTAAAGAGTGAGGAAAAAATAAGGACATAGTCTTACGGCAAAGCTGAAATAGTAACGTGCAGCAGACTGACTGGCTACATTGCTATGTGCTTAGCAACACACAGGTAACTTTGGATTAAATTTATAAAATATGCATTTAAAAAACCTACAGCATTGCTAATATTTTATGAAAGCACTACTACAACTTAATATTGATTAGCATTTTTCCTATGAAAATTTCAACAGAATATTACTAGAGCAGTGTGATTAAAATTAAGAACTTGCCCTAATTCTAGCTTTCACTATTAGATCTAGTCTTTCCTATGGATGTGAATATTTTGTTCTTATGTTAATGACCAGAAAATGTATTTCTGTAACAGAAAAAAAATCCTATCTAATTTTCTCTCTTTTCAAAACAATGCAAATGCAGTCATGTTCAGAAAACAAAACAAGGAAAATCAAATATATGAGGAATAAGAATAAAACGCATGCACTGTGTCCAATATGTATTTTAAGGAATTAGGAACACAGTAATGGAAGGACCTACTCAAATTGTTAAATTTCGCCTTTGTCACTTCAGAAAACTCTGGAAAAACTCATTTGTTCCCCAGAACAACTATTCCACAGATCTGTATTCTCGAGAGACCATTTTCTAACAACTTACATCAACTGTTAAATCTACCCTTAAAAAAGACAACTATGGCACATTCTGCTCCCTGCTGCAGAACCTTATATTCTGTGTCCCTGCAATAGGGAGAAATTTATAAAGATGATCCCAGTATGAGGACTGTGCTTGCTACCAAGGAAGCGTTTCATTAATGGCACTGAAACCAAAACTGATGTTGAATATTGCAGACTGTGAATTTGAGAATATGTTCAGAGCGCTCTTTGCTCATTGAACTGCTAAACAGGTTAAAACTGCTTTCAGCTTGTGCCCAACTCCCCTTGACTGCTGAAGTCAATAATGCTTGACATCAGCTCTGGATAAATACAGTAAAACAACATGTTCAGCACTATGTTACCTGTTAAACTAACTTCAATTATCTAGACGAAAATTTGCCCTATTTTGATTTAATCAATACCATCAATACAATCTGAAGGCCTCTTTTAGAGGTTATTACATAAAATATATATGCATTACAGTTCCTTAAATTTGATCAATGCAATGAACCAGAGCAGAGTAATCAAATACTAAAAAGCTATTTATTTTACCACAATAAACCCCGGAGTTGTCATTGAATTAACCGATCAGAAGAGACAGGCTTCATAGAAATAAAAGTAAACTATTTCCGTAAATTAAGGAGGTAGAAGCTATTCCTTAAGATCAAGATTACACAAAACCTTTAATCAGCTACAAAGCATTCACTGAATCATGTGCAAACATGTGTTGAAGAATGTGTTTGAACTGAAACAATTTGCTGCATCACAACTTAATGTAGAGCTCAAAAGTGAGAGATTACCTTACAAAATCCATGAAACATGAAAACCACACTTAAACAAAGCACAGAAGTCTGTATGCTGCCGTATCACAGGAACAGCATCTCTAAAGAATGGCAGTTGTTCATATTTTGCATCCTACTAAGTTCTAGCTCCACTGAAAACAATGCCAACCAAAATGCCAATTCAGCAACAATGAGATGTGACTGGAGTTCTGCCAAGCCCACCAACTGGTTTCACAAGGACATGAAATACACCAAGGGAAAAACTGTTTTCAGTCACTGCTACACTCCATCAGAAACAAATATATGATATCTATATGAAAGACTGCAGATCCCACTGCTGACTGTACAAGCAATAACTTCCCAGGAGAACTTCCTGTGGTTTTCAAGTAGGAAGATTAATGGATGTTTTTACTCCAGAAAGATTTTCTGTCTTTAGCTTGCTTTCCTCTAAGATTTGCTGATATGACAGCCTTGTGCATCAATTTCTCTTTTCTACTACTTATGTCAGAGAGGAGTATAGAGAAATATGACAAAAGGCTTTGCCATTATTGGCTAGTATGTGCAAAAAAAAAAAAAATTGAAATGCATCCTCTCTTGCTTTATTTTCTTTCAGTGGGTTTCATGTGCTTTAAAATGTATCAATAAAGGCATCGAGTAGGTTGCTGTCTTCTATTTGTCTACTTTATTACTACTGTTACACATCAAATAAAGAAAAGGAATTATGATAATCCCAAATGAAATCGGCTGCCCAGTTCACTGGAATGTAAGATTAAAATAAAATTAAATTGAGAAACAAAACAAAGAAAAAAAAACAAAGAAAAAAAACAACTAAAAAAAAGGAAGAAAAAAAACAGGCTGTGTAAATGCATTTACAAATTATTTGCAAAAGGAAAGGAAATAGTTGTCACTTTTTTTATTAAATCCTTTAAGCAAAATCTGAAATGTCTTACTGTTGGTTATTATTATGCTATTGTGGTATCTTGCCAGTGGTTTACTAAGTTACCATCAGCCATGTAATTAACAATAATCTGAAGTGAGATCTTCAGTCTGAATTCAAGCTACTCAACTTCAAGTCATCAATGCTACAGAAATAAAGTTTACACATTGGCATATTTCCCAGATATTTTGTGCCTGGAACTTGCTTTGCGTATTACAAACAAGTTTATAGAATGTGAAAACAAAACCAGAAAGAAGTATTTTCTCTTCTCTTTCACCTCTGTTTCAGAGGATGATCATCATCCCAAAATAGCAACAATGGCTTACCAATCTCATGAGTTAAAACAAGGAGTTATCAGGAAAATCTTGTGCTTTTTAACAGTCCTTCCCACATTAGCCTGGTTAGTGAGAAACCTACTGTCCCCCTCTGGATTCAGTTGGAAAAGATATTAGCTACTAATAACATCACAGTGCTGAGATTCACAAATGCTTGAGCCAAATCTTCCTCTACCCATATCCTCTCAAACCTGCCCTTATCTCTGTCATGAATTCATAAAGTTCACCTTCTAATTGACTCCAAAACTATCCAGCATCACCTCTCTGGATGTGCTTCCATTGTGAAACATGCATGGGGGACTCAGAGAAACCCACAAACTACAAGAAAACAATTCCTCTATGGAAACCCATGTCACACCCCTTGCAGGCAGCAAAAAATCCCAATTGCCATCACCGTACTATGGGTCAAGCGCCACATTCTGTTTCCTGTGCTCGCTTACAGCAATCCCTCTACAGCAGGCCACACTGCACCAGCTCAGCACAGTCTCCACAGCACAGTTCATTGCTGTACTCATGTGATTTCATGCAGCCAAGCGGCTTCCCAGTGGCTGCAGGAGTGCATGCCTAGCTATTTAGAGAGAACACTCTGCAGCACGGAGGGAGGGCTTCACTTCTTGACCTTGTCTTTATCAGACTTCAGGGTTTCTCCTTAATCATTTTAAAATGACAGCTATATCTGCTAAGGAAGATAAAAAGAAACACTAATAATATTTTCTGAAATCTTCTTGCAATTAAGACCTGTTTTCTATAGACTACATTCTTTCTATTGCATTTTCTGTACTCTGTCCCTTATGGACTGAAGGTGAAAAAGGCCTCACCTGGACAGTTCATGCCACACATGAATCTTTCAAAGAATACTGCCCTCTTATCCCCTCTGTATGTTACATTTCAACAGAGGCTAAAGAATTTGATACAAGCATAAGCTGTGCCATCTGTTGGTTTCAGAATGACTCTCAAACACCCACTACTTCCTCTCTGCCAACTCTTATGGTGAGTGTGTCCATATTTACACTGAAATGGAAAAAATAAAAATTAAAACCCCCTTGTGAGACTCCAGAATGTTCTGAAACCAGGAGCTGCACTTGTTCTCAGAAGAGTCCTATCTCAGGTTCTTTTACAGGTCATCTTTTCTTGCAAGAAAAAAGGATTACTCATTTTCATTGGAAAGTCCCCTGTATCACAATGCTAGACAATAAAGTGCAAATAAGTGTAAAAAGAAAAAGCAAGTTCTAGCAACAACTTTCTCTAAGCCAGTTTTCTTTGACTACTCCATGAAATACATGCTTCAAAAAATGCAGATTATGACACTTGCTCCCACTACATCTAGAATAGAAAATGTCAATAAGCTGTTTCCACAGTGCTCATGTGGTATATCAACTAGTGTCAAACTAGAAATATTGATATAATAAAAAAAGGTAGAAGTAAATATTGAGTAATACATCTGGTGCAGGTAGCTCAGTTTGCAAAATGCACTGCAAGCTGCAGATTAAGATGCAGATTGAGCTCTGTGTGGGAGCCTAAGACAGGAGGTCATGAACAGCCAGCCTTGGTTAACAAAGGGCATAAAGACAGGTGGCAGGTGAATGGACAGAAGGACACAGCAGGAGCTGTGAACTCCCAACCTTTTGGATAACAAAAGGCATGAAGATGGGTGGTGCCAGCTAGGTCAAGGCTGAAGGACAAACCTCAAAACAGGACTTCAATACAGTAACCTTATACTATTAAACTCATAACATGAATCCACATACAACGCTAACCTCCCACACATATGCAGATCTGGCCTCATATCTGCAAATGAGCAGAAGGACAACAGTAGACCTAAAAACAGGATTCACTGGAAAAACCTGTTCTGAAACAGATGTGTTGGACAGAATGCAGAGGGACAGAGACTTCAGTCTGGAGTGGGAAGGAAACAGGGACTGGTGAGAGGCTTAAATCTTACTCTATCCAAACCACAGGGACTAGTATCAACTCAACCAGGGTGTGGCTTCTAACGCTAAAAAAGCAGACTCCAGACCTGTCACTTAATCATTCATTTTCCTTCAAAACATATTCTGTGCTTACAACACCACCAGGCACACCAGCACTGACCCAATCATCCAAGGGTCTGAAATACAGTAATGCTCATCATTTTTCTCACTTTTTACTTGTTAGATGCAAACTAAAACAGGCTAACAGGCTTCCCTTAGACTCCAAAAAGCCAATACATAGCTGATGTAGCATATGCACAAATTCCTTCCCTCACATGGTGGCTAGACACTGCCTAGATGTTCTCTCACTCTCCTCCTCTTCCTCAGTGGAATGGGGAGAGAACAGGAAAAGTAAAACCAAATGAACTTGTGGATGAGGATAAAGACAGATTACTATTGAATCAAAAAGGGGGGGAAAAGGTAATTGTAATTGCTCGCCACAACCCACCAGCAGACAGGCCCACCTCATAATTTTCAACAACAGCCATCTGGGAAGACAACACACACACAGCAGCATCACCACCACCACCTTCTTTTTCTGCTACCATGGTTGCATTGCGTTTTGAGCATGGTGTTATAAGGTGTAGTGTTTTCCTTTGGTCAGTTCAAGTCTGCTGTTCTGGCTATGTCCCTTCCCAGCATTTTGCCCACTACCAGCTCACTCATTGGTTGCAGGGAAAATGAGACATAGAGAACTGTGGAGGCGGTGCAAGTGCCATTCATCTGCAGCTAAAACACTGGTGTGTTACTACCATTGTTTTACCCACAAATAAAAACACAACACCTGCATTTTGGCTCAAGTGCTTGGCAGGAAGGTAGCCATTAGCATTGGCATTTGGCAACTTCAGACATAAAATGCCCAAACAGTACTCAGTTCTTCTGATCTGAAACACTTAAATCTCTCTCTCTCTACTAATAAGAACACAGAGACTTCAAACAAATCAATTAAAGCACTCTTGAGGAAACTTATGTCCATTAAAAAGTGAGGCTGCAGAAGACACTAAGCCAAACTGCTCCTTCCTATACTGGCACCACTGCAAGGATTGTGCCAGCATACTGCTTCACTGAAGCACTGGACTGTTTATTCGTTCTAACAGCCAATGACTTGAATTGACCAAAGGGAAATGCTAAACCATGTAGTGCGCAAAACTATACCTTTGTTTGCTTGTTTCCATGTTACCTCAGTAATTAACTGAGAGTTTGAAGAAATATGTCACAGGCTAGATGCTTAATACAACTGCTGCTCATCACACAAGCTAAATAAAATCAAAGCTATATGCGCATATCTTTGAATCCTCTTGGTAGGCATTACAAACAAACCAAAAAATGGTAACATTTTTATTACTGTTTTACCTTAGAAACATCACTTTAAGAAAGGAAGGAATCGTAACAGAATTTTCTCATGTACACATGTACCATCAAGAATCAACAGATAGTTCATCTCACATGTCAAAAAAACTCTGAGAGAAGCTACTCTCCATTCTCTTAATATTATTTGGCCAACATGACTGTCTACGGACTCCAGTCCTCCCTGTTCCTCAAAGACAGACTATAAAAACTGGTTCTGGTTTGCTTCTCAGTTGCAAAGCTATGGTTTTGAGTATGACATGGTCAAATGAGAGTTAACACATTTTACTCATTTTTATAGTTTTCAGAAGCACATATTTCATGTAAGGGAAGATACATTTAAAAAAAAAAGAAATAAAACCAAAACAATCTAAAATTGAATAATAATAATAATAATAATAGCCTTGCACAATCGCTTTCAAAATAAATATAAATCTGCAAATACACTGTATGAATATACAATGTGTTACTAGTCCTTAGCATTACATACAGTGCTGTTCCTCATGGCAGATAAACTAAGCAGCAAAACTTGAAAACAGGAAATTTTATTACTAGTTTTTCCTATGTATAATTCTGTTGCTT
>NW_008668580.1:0-1422 GCF_000695815.1 Acanthisitta chloris
ACTCGCGGAAGGGGACGAACTGCACGATGTCGCGGAGGACGGGCTCACCCTTGGGGGAGCGCAGGACGCCGTCGTCCCCGTCCAGGATCTGCATGTCGGTGAAGTCGGCGTTCCCCACGCCGACGATGATGATGGACATGGGCAGGGAGGACGCCCTGACGATTGCCTCCCGCGTGTCTGCCATGTCCGTCACCACCCCGTCCGTCAGGATCAGCAGGATGAAGTATTGCTGGGGGGACAGGGATGCTCTGGGGGGGCTGCCCAGCCCCTCTGCCAGTAAACAAAAGTCATGAGTGTGCAGGGGTTAAGCCCAGCCCAGCCCTCAGAAGAGACGGTGGGACCCACCGATGCCTCCTTTGTCTGCTCCTCATCAGCAGCCACACGAGCCACCTTGGAGATGATAGGAGCCACGTTGGTGGGGCCATAAAGCTGAATTTTGGGCAGGCAGCTCTGGTAGGACTCCACAACACCCTGGATGCCTGTGGGAAGGTGTGAGAGGTGAGGGGGGACATCCTGGCCGTGGCCCAGTCCTGCTGGATCTGAACTCACCCTCACACTCATCGTTGTCAGGGTTGAAGTTGATGGCGAAGTCATGAGAGACCTGGAGGGCAGGAAAGGAGTGGGCAGCCAGTGCCCACACCCCACCACAGCCTCTGGCACCCACCAAGCCTCACCAGCACCATGGCTGAGGGTGTCTGGAAGGATAAGCACATCCCTGGGGTCCCACAGGGCACCCTGACCACCCCCTCACCTCATACTTGGGGGGGATCCTGGCACCAAAGCCCAGAGCCGAGAATTTCTTATCACTGCAAGGGAAGGACTGTGAGGAGCTCTGGTGTCATCACTGGGTGGCCATCACCAGGGCAGGTCAGTCCAGGGTGGCCATCATCAGGGCGTCTGACCCCGGGAGACCCACCAGAGCCACCAACCTGTCATAGTCCTGGCAGATCTCACCCACGGCCACCAGCGCCTTGAGGTACTCATTGGGCTGGTAGGGGTTGATGTAGTGCAGGGAGCAGCTGTTCCGGGGGTCCCCATTGGAGGCTGTGAAATCGATGGCCACCTAGTGGGGGGGAAACAGTGAGGGTCCCCCCAGGCCACTGGTGTGTCCACACTGGGGGGGCAGGGAACGCTGCTCACTGTGAAGTGGATCTGGCAGCCACCCATGATGTAATCCAGGAAGGAATAGACCCTGTGGATCTTACAGAGGGACCCATGTCATCCAGTCTTGCCCCACACCAGCCTATGGAGTCAGGCACAGCTTGGCATGGCTCAGCACAGCTCAGCACAGCATGCAGGCACTCACCTTCAGGTCCAGCAGCACTACAACCCCCGAGTTCTTGTAGTTGCGTTTCTTGATCTTGTACTTGGGGTTCATGCAGTCCCACTGCACCTGCAGCACACAGCACCCGCGCTGCCTGT
>NW_008668580.1:1453-4832 GCF_000695815.1 Acanthisitta chloris
GGCACCCGCCACCAGCTCCCCACAGCCCTCTAGCCCCATGATGGTCCCACAGCCCCATGACATTGTGGCCCCATAACCCCACAGCCCCATGGCTCTGCAGCACAGAGATCCCACAAGCCTGCAGCCCCATAACCCTGCAGCCTCACGCTCCACAGCCCCATAACCCTGCTTTGCTGCAGCCCCACAGCCCCATTACCCTGCAGCCCCATAACCCTGCAGCCCCACAGACTCAGGGGGCAGCCAGTCCCAGCCCAAACCCACCATCCTTTCCCAGAAGAGGGGGGCAGGGAGGGGAGAACAACCCCAAAGCCAGGGGAGTAGCTGGGAGGCGCCTGCTGGGACAGGCTCTGCTGGCAGCATCCCCAGGATGTCCCTGCATCCCCATGTCCCACCTTGTTTTCCCCCATTGCCTTCTGCATCTCCTCGAAGGTGGTGAAGAACTCCCCGATGAAGTCGTGTTTGCCCCGTGAGTCGTAGTCCCACACTACACACTGTGGTGAGCACAGCTCAGCCACGGCACTGGCACCAGTACTGGGGGATTCCCAGCACCATCCCCAGCACCATGGGGTCCCTGGCACACCCCTGGGGACACCAAGGTACAGATGCCCCTGGGACAGGAATGAGGGTCTTCATCACCCTTTCTCACCCTCAGCTTCCTCTTCTCCTCACAGCTGCAGAGTGAGTTGAGGGAGACCTTGAAGGGTTCCCAGATGGGGCTCAGGTTGTTCTTCACCACCTATGGAGTGGGAGGCTCAGCAGGGCTGGGAAGCCTCTGGGGTGGCCATGGAGCAGCCCAGGAACTGATCCCACTCAAGTCTCACCTCAGTGCGGTACACGAGCTGCTCACTGCGGTCATCATCTATGCGGTAGATCTCCAGGAAGGGATCTGACTTGCTGAAGAGGTCCTGGAGGAGGAGGATGGGGCAGAGCACTGCCCACCTTGACCACCCTGCCCCGTGTTCCCCCCAGCACTTGACTCACCTTGTCATCCAGTTTCTTGGCGCGGAAGGCGAGCTCCACGTAGCCGTTGTTCCCCGAGATCTCCTCTGAGATGATCTGTAAGGAGAGGCGGCCAAGAGGTGCTCAGTGGCTGGCATGACTTTGTCCCCTGCCCTCCCTGCCCCACTGCCCTCCACCTCCTTGTGGTACCAAGGTGCCATGTATCTCCCCCAGCACAGCAGGGACCTCCAGGCTGGCCAGCAGATGCCAACAGGGACCCTGAGCCCTCCCCACCCTTAAGAGCCTGAGGGGCTGCCAGGGTGGATGGCAGCTTGGACAGGATGAGGGTCACTGGGAACCCCCCATATGCCCCAGCTCAATGGCACACACAGCCCGGTGCCATCCCACTGGTGCAGCCAAGTGCCACTCAGATGTCCCAGCCCAATGCCATCCTCATATGTCCTGTCTGGTGCTATCTCATAATCCCAGTCTGGTGCCAATCCAGGATCCCATTCTGGTGCCACCCATGTACCCCAGCTTGGTGCCACTCCAGGTTACTAGCCCAGTATCATCCATGCACCCCATCCCAGTGCCCCAGCTTCGTGCCATCCCACTGCCCCAGCTCTGTCACACTCCAGGGTCCCAGCTCAATGCCACCCACATGACACATCCTGGTGCCTCCTCATGCCATCCCAGTGTCCCAGCCTGGTGTCACCTGTGTACTCCACCCCAACTCCACCACAATGACCCAGCTTGATGGTATACAAGTGGTCCATCCTGGTGGCACCCCTAGGTCCCAGCCTGGTGCCAACCCCAAGTCCCAGCCTGGTGCCATCTGTGCACCACATCCCAGTGCTCCCCTGCACCCTACCCCAGTGCCACCCAACATGTGTCAGCTCTCACCGTGATGGTGGACTTCCCTGCAAATTTCCCATACTTGAGGAACAGAGGCTTCGTCACCCTCTTCTGTGCCACAATCTGCAAGAACCCAGGGTCAGGGAGGGGACACCACCAGGGAGTCCCCAGGTGGGTGTCCCTGAGGCGGAGTCCCAGGGCTCACCTGCCCCACAGTGCACTCTGTGCCCCCTAGGAAGTCATCGTCGTGCGTGCCCACGCCGGTGTGGCCATGGCTGTCATACACCTCAAACCGCAGCTTTTGCACCTCCTCGAAGTAGTAATCGACGGTGAAGATCTTGGCGAAGACAGGGTTCAGGTTGCTCTTGATCACCTCGCTGCGATCCACCTGCACGGGAGCAGTGCTGGGCCAGGGCCGGTGCCAGCAGAGCTGCACAGACCTTGGGAAGCCACAGCTCACCCCAAGCTGGGAACAGGGAGCAGGAACCCAGGGGCATGGGTTGGGGATACAGGGATGGAGAGATGAGGAGTGATGGCATGGGGAAAGGAGGGATAAGGATGAAGGGATGGGGATGCAGGAACAGAGGTGCAGGGATAGGAGATGCAAGAATAGGGGATGACGGGATGGGGGGCAGGGATGAGGGATGATGGGATGTGAGATGAAGGGATGGGAGGTGGAGGGATGGGGGATGGAGGGATAGGAGCATGAAGGGATGGGGGATGAAGGGATGGAGGGATGCAGGGATGGAGCAGCCATGCACAGGTATTTGCCTGTGCCCAGGTGAACAGCATTTGAAGAAGCCCCATGTGCCCACGAGGGTTCCAGCCCTGCCAGCCCCAGGTCTGAGGGGCACAGCTTCACCCAGGCTCCCCATGGTTATCCGAGGGCACATTCAGTCTCTGATCACACTATGCCACAGCTCCACCAGGGCAGAAGGGATGGGCTGGTGTCAGGATAAGCCCCTACAGCCCTGCCATGGGAGGCCATGGCCGGGGGTCACTAGCCCCTGGCCCCAATGACCCTGGCAGGTTTCGCAGCCGTGCTGGCAGCAGGTGCTGAATGGTTCCAGAGCCTCCCCCGCACCCATCCCTGCCAGTGTTGACTCAACGGGACACATCCTGGCCAGGGCAGCCTGCCAGCCCCATCTGGCAGCATCTGCCAAACCTATCACACTGCCGAGCCCATCAGTGTCCCTCCTGTGTGGGCACTGCAAGCCCCTCACCCTGGCATGGAGCTGAGCCTCTCCTGTGCCAGCCCCAGTCAGTGGGTCTGGGGCCATCTCGGTGCTCAGAGCCAGTGGCTGAGCCAGCTTCAGCCACCACCTCGGCTGGGGGACACGGGCTGGCAGGAACAGGGAGGGGACAGGTCATGGAGTCACCCCAAAAGGTGGCCCAGGACAGTCTCTCTTAGATCTGGCTGGTGCATGGCACAGCACAGCATGGCAAGTCATGGCACAGCACACAGAGCGCAGCACAGTGCATCGAGGCACAGCCGGGTACAAGTGTCTGGCACGGCACGGCACATGGCAGCTGGCACGGGGCCTTGTGCCCCCCCGGCTCGGCGCTGGCTCGAGCGGAATCGATG
>NW_008668580.1:5140-6455 GCF_000695815.1 Acanthisitta chloris
CAGTGCCATCCCGGTGTCTGCCAGACCCGGTGCCAGCCCCAGTGCCAGTGTGTGTCAGCCCCATTACCACCCCAATGACATCCCTTGTGCCAGTATCAGCCCCAGTGCCAGCCCCATTGCCAGCTCCAGTGCCAGCCCTAGCACCTGCCCTCAGGGGCACCAGGGTCCCCCAGCACGGAGCAGTGAGGGGCACATGGCTGCAATGCCAGCCCTAACCCCCCTGAGCTGCCTGTCCCATGCAGGGTGACACCAGCCCACCAGCCCTGAGCCACTCCAGGAGTGGCTGAGGTGTCCCCTAGCCCTGTCCTGGGGCAGTGGAGCTGTGCTGGAGCCATGCACCATGGGCACTTCATCCTGACCTGCTCTCTCACCCTGCCACAGTCCCAGGGGCTGGCTGTGCCCCAGCGTCATCACTGTCCCTGGAAGGACAACTGTCCCACATCTGCTCCACGAGTCTCATGCTATGTGCCCTCCACCTTCACACCCTGTCCCTGCTCTGTACCCTGCACCCTGTACCCAGCACCCTGCACTGTGAGCTCTGCACCGTGTCCAGCAGCCCCTGTGTGCACCCTGCACCCCATTCTCCATTATCTCCTGCACTCTGCTCTGCACCCTATACTCTGCTCCCCACTGTCTCCTGCACCCTGCACCCTGCTCTGCACCCTGCACCCCATTCTCCAATATTTCCTGCACTCTGCTCTGCACCCTGTACTCTGCTCCCCACTATCTTCTGCACCCTGTGCCCTGCTCTGTACCTTGTACCCCATTTTGCACAATCTCCTGCACCCTACACCCTGTTCTGCCCTCTGTACCTTGTTCTGCACCATATCCTGCACCCTGCACCTCACTTTCCACTACCTCTTGCACCCTGCATCCTGCTCTGTGCCCTGCACCCAGCTCTGAACCATCTCTTGCAGTCTGTACTCTGTCCTGCATCCCATTCTGCACCTTGTACCCTGCTTTGTACCCAGTTCTGCACCGTCTCCTGCACCCTGCACTTCGCTCCCCACCATCTCCTGCACTCCACAGTGCAGCCACTCTGCACCCAGCATGCAGAACCCTGCACCCATTACCCTGTGGCCAGCCCCACCACATCCCAGTGCCCACCATCCCCTGCCCACTGTGGCGGGTGCCAGAAGAGCCCCCTACCCTCCTACCTCCATCCACTGGCCCTGGGACTGCATCAGCAGCAGGACACAGGGGTCTGACTTGTTGAGCGTGTCGCGGTCCAGGAGGTGTTTACAGCTGACCCTGAGCTCCACCTTGGACAGCACAGCCAGGGAGGTCTGCGGGCAGGGCTCAGGCACGTCACCCA
>NW_008668581.1:0-6593 GCF_000695815.1 Acanthisitta chloris
TCCCTATGCTGTGAAAAACATCACTGAGCTTCAGGAAAAGCGCTGCTGCTTCCCCCTACCCGCGCCGCTTCCCCCTCGGGGAGGCTGTAAAGGGAACAGCAGCCCTCGCTGCTAGTTAGAGCCCCCCACCAAAACTTGGGGGGAGGGAGGAGAGGATGAACAAAAAGAAGCCGGGCTTCCCAAGTAGCCCTTCTTAGAGGGGAGGGAGAGAGAGCAAGAGAGAGAGAGACAAACATCTGGGGATTGGACCATATGCTAAAGCTTTGTCTTGTCCTTCAAAGTTAGGCTGCCCTTGAAGTGATTTGTCAGGCGGCCTAACTGTGACAGGGAGAATATGTAGCAGGGGAGAAAGGGATGGAGGTGGTGGGGGGAGGCAGGGCCCAGAAGCAGGGGAGAGGGAACGAGGCATGGACAGAGAAACATTATAAAAAAAGGGGGAAAGGGGAGTCAGTAAGTGGCACGAAAGAATGAACAAAATAGCCTCTCTCTCTCTTTCTGAGATGATGATTTTTGTGTGAAGGAAACCGGAGGGTGGAAAGAGAGGAGAAAAAGGGGAAAGACAACAGAGGAGGAAGAAGGGGGAAGACAAAGACTGGAGAGGGAAAGCAGGAGGGTAGAGAGTGAAGCGGGAAAGCAGAGCTGATGTAGTAGGAAGGGAAGGACTGAGAAGCCGTGGCTGCTGATGCTCTTGCAGCCACCACCTCTATTTTCCCTCTTCCCTTTTGCCCGCCAAGTGCTGAACTGATTAGAGTGTAATTAAGGCCATAAAACCCTCGGCTTATCCACCTGTTTATTCACTAAAGTCGTGGGCTCATCAGGCAAATTAGCTGCTTCCAGGCTGCACGTTGGGCCTAGAGCTGGCCTGATTAATGAAGTTTATTGGGAGCTGTTAAAAGCATTAACTGAAGGAAATCTCGGCAATTCGTCATATTTAAGGGATGGAAATTAAATCTCCCCATGCAAATGAGGGGAGACTCTGGAGTGGCTTCTTTTAGAGGTGACAGGGGTGGGGACACACAAGGGGGCCTTCCCCAGGCATAACCTGCTGGCAGGGGGTCTGCACCCATATTGAGTTTGCCTGGTGTCAGCAGAAGGGGCTTTACAAAAAAGGGGTGACAGACTTTAAGGCACAACAGCTCTCAGTCCTTGGAGCCCCAAGTACAAGAACCAGGCCCCAACTGAGGCAGTACCATCCTTTTGATCTTATGTTAAGAGCATCTTTCTAGGTACCTGAGGCATTGCTGGTGTAGTTTATCCAGACAGGGGTTTGTAAGGCAGCTACCATGCCAGGTCATTATGTGCCCCTTAGTCAGATAAGCCATCTCCAGTTTATTTCCACTTTAAACATTTGGCACTCTTCTTAGCTGTTAGCTACATTGTGTGGCTTCAACATGAGTACAAATGTCCACATAAAATTTGAAATCTAAAATTTTTTTTAAGCAACATTCACAAGAAACTTTAAAACTGCACAGTAGATGCTCTAGCTAACAAACACCACATTAAGGCGAGATGGTCTAAGCAGCAGGGAATCTTACCAAGAGCTGAATATTCACCAGTTTTAAAAGGATTTTCTTCTGGCATGTTAATATGATTTTATTTCTGACATGAATAGCATTTTCATACCCGAAGCTTCATGAGCCACAGCATTTTTGTATTAACAATTTATAATAAAAGAGAAATTACAAAGGGTCACAACAAGGAGTGAATGTCCTGAGCAAGGGATAATGAGAAGAAAGGAAGGTCAAAAAAAAACATCTTGGCCTCGCTATTTTTATTAAGTGTTCTGCTCACAATGGTTTTAGGTTTGCAATTTATTTATTTTTAATATTTTCATATGAAAATAAGAAATCACTGTCATATCATATGAAAGATATTTGCACCCAAATACTCAGTTTGAACATGATAGGGAGGGAGAAGAGAGAGAATTCATATTTGATGTAATTCTTATTCTATATGCTTCTCTAATTATTACAAAGCTAATTATTTGTTACAATTATTGAATTAACACTTTGCTAATCAGTTTTCTTCTCCTTTGTAGAGCATCACCAGTGCAGTGAAATGCAAGGTGAGAATGTTGTCTGGATTTCCAACAGAAAATTAGAGTGCAATTTTCCTTACGTGCAGATTAGTTCAGCTGCTTTGTGATTTACGACCAGTGCAGCATATCCTGTATCAAATCCTACTACGAAGCATCTTAGTTCCTGCAGTGATAATTTTCTAACTTTTTGGATTTGGAGACTATTTGTCTGTAGCAAAATGTCCCTCTCCTCCTACCATCTCCCTTCAGAAACGTTTCACTCATCAAACCACCTTGTGGGGCAGGAGGAATCACCCATCTTCTCCAGACAACAGTTACAGAAACACAGACTAGTACCAGAGCAGTCCCCTACACACACACATGCACACACAGAGTTTTGAATGTACTTCAGGCACAAAAGAACACATTTTTTAAAGATACATGATGCCCTTAAAACACACAACTCAGCTGTTATGCACAGCAAAGGACTGCATCAGCTGCTAGTGATGAACACACAAACCAAATCAACCCAAAACTTCCTGGTAGCATGTGCATCTTTATGTTTTTATGAAGACAATTGGTAGAGTACGCTTCTAATATTGCATGCAACATAACAGAACAGGCTTCCTACTAACATTTCTGGGGAAAAGAAAGAAAAGAGTTTCAATGAAAAAGCACTGTGTTATTATTAACTGCAAGTTAACAAAGCAATTCCTATAGAATTAAATGGCAGCAGCATTTTCTAGTTATGGCTTTATTTAATTGCACAACAGCAAAGAGTAATTGTAATCAGTTCATTTGTGGCTACCTTTCATTATTGGTTGTTGGTTTGGGTTTTTTGCACACTTTAAGAGCGTTTGCTATGAATCTATATTAGCTCAAAGTGATTTTAACATTGATCGATAAAGTACTTAGATTTCAGGTAAAATAAACTCTTTGGGGTTCTCATGAATGAAGAAATCTGTCCAAGACAGTGTTTGTCCCAAATTAGCAGATTTCTTTAGAAGATACCTTAAATTAAATTCAATTACTTGTGGAACATACTGTCAAAACACTTATTTTTCTTGATTACCAGTTCCTTCAATAAATTGATTTGCCCCATTATATGGGGTCTTTTAGTTCTACCACTAATGGGATGTGCTACTTGCAACTTTTTATCTCTGTGCAGAAATTGAAAAATCTGTTTAAAGAGAAATATTTAGATGAACCATCAAAAACTTGTAACCACACCAAAACCAGGTGGCTTGGTTATAGACAATATTTTTTTAAGAAATATCTGATATTGTGGTTCAATGTCTAGTTATAAAAGATTTTAGTAGAAGAATGATAAAGCATTGCAGTGATTAAGCACTATCCCTGCAGTCCCAACAATTGTGATTATTTATATTGTAGGCTTCTCTTTGTGAGTGAGTATAACTTTGACAGGGATATTTTCCTCCTCACTGAAACTTCAGTTGAAGACTTGCTTCTGGAGGCCCAGTCAGGCACAAGAAAAAAAATCAGTTATTTAAACCTGTTCTCCATATAGATATACAGAACCCTGGTCATTAAAGGATGCTGAATTGCAAAATTCAGGCTGCATAAACAGGAAAAAATCAGTATGTCTTCAAACCCAAAAAATAATCAGTTGATTTCTTCCTTTTACATCAATACTAACACTATATCAAGTATTCAAACAGTGGCATGCCCAGCCTCAAGATAGTCTTTGTGAAAAAACTCAGATAGTTGCAATTTTTCTTTCACTTGCCTGATTCAATGATAGTGGAAACAAGGCGAATTTTATCACATCAGAAAACTACATTATGGCACATTCAGAGGTAAATTTAGCCCTCTCAGATCGAGAATGATCTTACAATCAGGGCCAAATTATTCTCTCTTACTGCGCTGTACAAAAGATGTCCTAAATGATGAAGACCCTGCTCTGTCCTTGAATAAGCGTGGAAGACACAGAGACCTCAGTGGGAGGAGTGTGAGCTGCTGTTATGGTCAGAATTCAGTCCTAAGTGACCTCCTGCTTTTGCATGTGGTCTATTACTTAGGTACCTCAAGGTTGGAAAGGATAGTATTTCAATGTAACCTAATTTTTTCTTGTCTCCTGATAGTTTACTAAAATATCAATGATGCAGGTTTGTGGCTTAATTAATTCTTTCACACTGTCTCTGTCCATCTCAGTCATATTTGAATCTTCTTATTAACATTTTACAGCATGCTGGTAGAACCACAATGTTAAGGAATGAAAATTATCTTTCTTACTTCTCTGAGAAGTTTAATGAAGCTTCATTAAAATTAGCATGACATGGTATTACTGGAAGAGCTGTACAAACCTTTTTTCACTTATAATATTTTAAATTTTTTTCCTATTAAATACCAAGTTTAACTTACTGTAGTTTTCTGGTCAACAGTTAGTGCATTCACCAGGAATTCTTTCCTCAGTAGCTTTGCAAAATTGGGATCTACAGGGGAAAACACTACTGTGTCCTTTAGAGGGATCTACTGTACCTTAGCACTTAGTTAATCCCCTCATCAAACACACTCAAGAAAATGAAAGCTGCATGTCACATTGTCAGCGTGAGGAATTGACTAAACGCTTTGCATTTGATTCTGATTTTCAGAAAAGACAATACATACTGGGAGAACGCAGCCTGCACAGTTTTATCTGGAGTCACTATAAATGCACATATGCTTTCATGTGTAGCATCATCACTGACAGTCCAAAATTAGAGTCTGATGTATTATAAAAGCTTAGCATTGAGGGGCATTGCATCTGACATGCTGATTAACTGTAGGAGATGTACCTTAAAACTTGGTTTCACAGGCAGATTTTTAAAGTGCTTTAAAAAATGCTTTCTGAACCAAGGCAGAGTAAGAAAAAGATGTGAACACATTATTCATGCATTTGCAGGTTAAACTTCTATCAAACCTCCCAAAAGCTAACTCATATTTTAAATATGTTTATAGATTAATATTTTGAGAATAAAAATCAAGTTATTGTCTTTTTATTTTGACACATAAAATTATTTATGTTGTTTCGATACCATGCATTTCCAGGAGAGCATTAAGCCTTTTTTTCAAGGAAATCTAAATTGCAACATCGAGTGTTGTACTGTCATTTTAATGACAGCGGTAGACTTTAAGTATGGAATTAATCAATTATTGCAAGCACAGCCCCCGTGTAAATCACTGATGGCAAACCAACCTCAGGATTATAAAATGAATCTTTGACAAGTATTCAAGGTTTCAGCATATTCTCAATAATGAGGATTAAGTACCTACTATCTGTGAAAGAAAAGTTTTATTCACTTACTAAAGAATATGTGAGTAATCATCAAGAGAGGTCAGATTAACTGAGGTACTTTTTAAAAAAGGGCATCCACTACAACATCTGCTGGAAAATCAATGATAAATATGTCCATTTTTTTAGAAAAAGGGAAAGATTAAGCATAAAGCAGTGTAATGGAAAGACTTAATGCTCTGTTTTTAAAGAACGGTGAGGAATTATTATGACATCATAAACTATCATTATGAAACTTTTTGACATTTTCAAGTCAAGAAAAAGACTCTTCTTGAATCAAGAACAAATAGTGATTTCTGCTATCCATGGGTGATTCAGTCAAGTTAAAATAAATCCAGATTCTACACTGAGAGATGATAGAAAAGCCTCTGGACTACTCTGGTATACATTACATTTTCTTGTATTTAATGTTTTCACACTAAGAGAGAAATTGAATTCAAAGTTCTAATCACAGTTGAACTGTGAACATGGAAATATTTTTATTTGATTATATGTCAGTAATGCATATACTTTGGGAAAAGCCTTTATAGTAAATATTTCATATCACTTTACTCTCTTTGCCAGTACCCAAACAATATTGAATTGCCTTTTTCTGTTTAATTTCCACAAAATAATGCAAAACTGAGAACCAGTGTTATCATAATCACAGACCAACATAATTTCATGATAGAAAAAAGCATTGTGTTCTGTCATAATTTGTATTTTAATTATTAATGAAAGCCTTTGCTTTAACTGTCAGAATTTTTTATTAATGTATTATGATATTTGCATACTCTTTGCCTTTATATAGGGAATGGATATACAGGAGAATACATATTTATTCCCAATATATTTATCTTTTTTTTACACTGAAGTTTTGCTTTTGAAAGCTTTAACAACTGACATCATATTGATCAAGAGATGCTGTAGATACACTGGAATGAGAGAATAAAAAAAAATCTACAATAATACCACAGTTTGCAATTTGATATTCCCTTAAAATAATGCAAAGCAACTTTGACTGAAGACCAATCTCTGCTGCTTGTAACAAAATAATGTGCCCATTTATTTATACAGCTGCGTTTCCATTACATTATTTTACGAAAATTACATTTCTTTTATTTGTGTTTGTGCTTGTGTATGTTTCTTCTTGTTTATGGCACAATGTGCAGTCTCTTTGGCCCAATATGGATGATTCATAGTTCAATATTTTCATTCTGCACTAAATGGTCAATTAATTACAAATTAATTCAATATTTCTAAATTTTATAAATCAGTGCACACTTTGTAAAATAATACATTCTG
>NW_008668581.1:6625-22987 GCF_000695815.1 Acanthisitta chloris
GGAAAACATAATTGCATAATTTTGCAATAACTGAATTTAAGAATTAATCAAATATAAGCAGGTACATTTGTAAAGCATAAAATTTAGATAAAATATGTGTATATTAGAAAGGAAAACTATGAAATAATCACAGCTCAAATTACTAAAAAAACATGAGAATAAGCATTTCTCTTAAGAACATTTCTGCAAAAAAGAGTAGCTGTAATTATTTTGCTGTCTGTTTATCTAAGACAGTTCTCAAATGCAAATTATTTTGAGCTACTGAATATGAACATTTTGCTGCTTCTCTCTACCAAGTGTTATCATATTCCTTTTGAGCATTTCCGTGCTGCTTTTTCTAACTGCCCGGTTTTCATTATGATTTTGAAGTAAGACATTTAAGTCACCGGCTTGTCAGCGAAGCCACTAGTTTACAAAGAGGCTTATTTCTCAGTAACCTCCTACAATTAATTTACAAATTATCTGAAAGAGTTACAGTACACACTTAGAAATAAGCACAAAGCATGGTGCTCGAAAGGCTTACAATCCTTTTGCAGAAAACAAAACTGAAGGGATTCAGGAAAAATAGAAGTGCATAAAACGTTTCGTTCCATTGTGCAGTCAAGGCTGGGGTTTTGCAGTAAAAGTCTGGCATCTGGTGGTCCCGGGAAGCAATGGCATCCCAGTCCAGAAGGAAACAAGGTGGTCACAGCCTGAATTAGCTCATCAGCTTGTAATAAACTAATTATTTCCACCGTATACGTATGTGAGGACTCCTGCTTCTAAAGGACCCCTCGGTATTCATTGCCACCAGTCAGGTTTTGTTTTCACCCCAGAATGTCTGTATTTTTTCCCAAAGAGGGAAGTAACTGCATGTATCCAGAATTGTGATAAGTTTTGAAATGCCAAATAATGCCTCATGTGACCCTCAGCAGAAGACAGGAGATGAGGCTGACTGCCGTTTCCTACCAGTAGTGCTTAGAGGACTGGAAAATAATTAGAAGGGTAAGACCCAAGTGTGCCATTCCAGGAAAGGGGAATTTCTTCTATTCTTTGATGAACCATAACAATATGTCACCTCACAATCAAAAAAAACCATTTCTTCCCATCTCCCTCAAAGAACACTGACTCAGCAGAGGTTGTGCAGGTCTGTGCGGAGAAGGGGGACAGAAAAAGGGAGCTTCAGAAATACCAAGTCCATTCCCTGTCTTGTCATGCAGTGGCATAACATAATCCTTGTCAACAGGTGACAAAGAATTAAGATTTTCACTTTTTTTACCAGAAGACCCTTCCCAACTCAGATTCCTTTCAAGAGTTCAGAATTATCTTCTAAGTTTTCAAACTGTCTGTGAGTTAAATAGTACTTTGCCTTTCTCTCCCTCATGTACCAAATACACATTTATAGACAATGGCAAAAATCTCTTTTAGTCTCTTCTCTCCAGAGTCCCCATTCTTGTCATCACCTTACTAGTTCTTCCTTGAGCTTGCTTACTTTTTAATCATCTCTCTTGAACAAGTATGGCCAAAATTACATAGTGATTAAAATGAGATCTCTCCTGCACTAACTCTAACGGTACAGATTCTCCATTCTTGTGGAAAACATCTCTCTGGATAGTCTTGCATTTTTCATGGCTACAACATGGACAAGGTTACAGTACCACATGACCAAATTGCACCCATAGGTCACCTCTTCATCTCAGAATATTTCTAGAGAAGCTTCATTAATTATCTTCCTCCAGCCTCCTCTTCAATATTACCTGGTGTCATCAGTCTTGTCTTATAATTTCCCCTACTAATGTCAGTCTTTCTTAATTTATTATTGTTTCCCATCTGTCAGACTTCTGAATATTTTACTGAAGTTTGGAGGGATTATATCTCCAGTATTTCCTCTGTCTTGAAATCAAACACAGATATTAGTTATCTCTTTAGATTTGCCTCTGTTTTTTAAGAATTATTCTTTCCTTAAATTTGGATGTAAAGAGTTACACAAAAAGGAGTGAGACTAAAAGGGCCTCCAAATCTGTTGCTGCCTTCTTAAATACAGGTACATTAGCCATTCTTTAACTGCCTGATGCCATACAGAAAATAGATATAGTCCAATACTTGATATCACACTCTTTATCCACGATGACAAATCCTGCAGTCAAGCCCTCTGACTTGAGCACATTCAGGTTTCGGGTTTATATTTTTC
The DNA here is from genome assembly GCF_000695815.1 of Acanthisitta chloris. Lineage (NCBI taxonomy): Eukaryota > Metazoa > Chordata > Aves > Passeriformes > Acanthisittidae > Acanthisitta > Acanthisitta chloris. The sequence continues at coordinate 8,796 of NW_008668581.1, forward strand.
CGTATATATGTTTCAAGTGTTTCCAAGGTGTAACTGAGCTTGACTTTTGACAATGCTTATATTATCATTACAGTTTTGGACTGGAAACCCAGGGGTTATTTTGCTGATCTCTTTTCATGTCTTACATTTTGTATGTTTTGTCTACTGCCTTTTCAAGGTTATTATTTATCCAGTTGGAAAGTTTCTTCCCTTGAGCTGCAAAAAAGTTCTAGGTAACACTAGAAACCTTGACATAATGACATGCCAGATCTCTTTCATATCCAAGTCCCTCAGCTTCCCTGCAGACCTGCTTTTTTGGTTTGACTGTTTTTTTGTTGTTGCTGAGGTGTTTTTTGTTTTGGTTTGGGATTTTTTTTTTGGGGGTTGGGGTGTTGTTTGGTTTTTTCCAAATAAAATGGAATTACATTTAAGGATGTCTCGATCCGAGGTTTTTATTAAACACACTCTTTTAATGCAATCCCTTTTACAAAAACAGCAACCTAAAAGAAAGAAAAACAATACAAGTAGTTATGCATTTGCATGCTGCTTTCTTCTTTTACTTTGTACAGTGTCCATGCAGCTTCTCAGAGAAAGATCATAATAATTTATGTATGTCAAGTACATAGAACCAATTTGAGTACAATAAAAACGAGTAACATTGAAGTGCTGCTCTTTCACCAACCATAAAGAATAGGCTGACCTATGCAAAACTTCAAGGTTCTTACAGATTTGTGCCATGCTTGTACAATAAAGGAGAAAAAAAGATATGGCTTATTGTTATTTTTAAAAGAGAATTTCCAGAGGGTGCTTCAAATGGACACATGCAGCCTCTACAGGAACAGGACAATGTCCCTTTCAGTAAACGGACAGTTTGGGCTTTTTCATTGCACAGCAACATGGGACAGTATTGAGCTGAGACTGCCTGATACACCAAGAAAAAAGCAAAACTCTACAGGCAGCAACTTCAGCTTCCAAGTAGCTCTTAAAGTGACATTTTTGACAATACCACCCAGGCAGAGGTGCCTGCCTAGTATTAATGATGATAATCCCACAACAGGACTTTTCAGAAATTTTAAGTGTGATTCTCTGGTAGTCCCCTTTTCACAGATGAAGAAACACTCATAGAAATGAGTGCGACTTCCTCAAAGTCACTCAGGACAAATGGCAGAACTGGGATTAGTCTTTGGCAGTCCTGCTTCCTACACAGAGCAACCCCTGCCACTCCTGCTAATGGAACATTTCCATTTTCCATGTCCAGCTCTATTCCTTCCTTGTTTTCCTCCCAACCATTTTCTGCCTTGGTTGTCAGATTGTCCTCTCCCCAAAATTATAAGACCCTCTCCTAATTTTCCCTCTCACTCCTTTCCCTTCCTCAGATGTCTTTTCATATCCAGCACACCATGGAGGACACATTGCTTCACATAAACAAGATATTTTAGTGCTGTTCCAGCTTCTTTCCAGCCCCATAGTACTTGCCTTACAAACACATGAAGGGCTAATGAACAACAGAGGCCAACGAAGAAAGCTGAAGGATATATTTGTGTAGTGGAAAAGTTGTTGTGTGTTGTAGCTCTAGCAACACAAGCCTAGTCTCCCCTCACAAGCACAGGACATGGACAAGCTCCTTGCACAGAACATCAGTAGAGATGCAAGGACCTGGGGAACCTACATTTTGTTATGTGCTATACTATCCTCTTTCCCCATCAGGCTTTAAAGTCACATTGAGAAATTCAGGAGGTCCTATTACAGAGAAGCACTCCACTGTAGCCAACAATATAAAAGTAGAGAACAGAACAAGGAGTTCTGCCATAGATTCACCTTTCCCTTCTACATTTAAGCATTTCCTGTGGTAGAAAGAGAAAAAAGCATCCTTAAAATTCTGCCAGTATATAAAAATATTTCTGTTATATACCAAGACAACCTAAGAAATTTTTGGGGCAATCTGCAACACTTCTTTTTGCAGATGGTTTCTGATGCTGGATTATGTTTGCTGTAGAGACCAACATATATTTTCAAGGTACTGTGCAAGCTGCAGAGGCTGGGATTAAGTCTCATCTCTCACTGGATTTGCAGAGCATGCCTGCCATTGTCAGTCTTGTCAACTCTCATGGTCTCTTTGCTTTTTACCCCGTGCTTACCCCATCTCTTCTTTCATTAAAAAACACAAAAGTTTCTGTCCTTGTGGATTTGCAAAGGGAAAATAGAATCCCCAAGGGCTTAGAAACCAGGCAGCAAATTAATACTGCCAACACTGATTATTCTTTGAGATTCTATTATTTTAAAGGCAGTCCCTTGACTTTCCGGGTCTGATTCGTGGCTTCTGAACTGTAAAGTTCAGCCATCCTTGTGCTTGGCAAGCATCTGGAAGTGAAGCATGTGCAACCAAGCTTCATATATAAATCTGTAAAATGAGAGCTGTTTATCTCAGTAGCTGAAATATTCGTTATTGAAAATAAGCATTTCAGCATTCAGAGGATGAATCATGTGGGCTGAGAATAACAATGATTTGGGAAATAGCAAAAAACCTGCATGTCTTTACAGTGTCCTAAATGTATACAGCTGAGAGGGTCTGACCTTGCACAGGGGAGGTGGGATAAGTGCACCTACTGACATATAGGTACCTGTCCTTACTTCTGGCTTGAACCTTTCATTTCAGCTTGGCTGCTCTTGCTGGTGGCCGGGACTACTCAGAAAGCCAGGAAGGAATTAACACTGAGCTTGCTGAGAGAGAAGAGGATGATGATGAAAGGGATGAAACTGGAAAATATCAATCATTGCAATTTTTCCTGAATCTTTTAATATTTGGTAGGCTCCTGCCATTTGGCTAAGTTTCAGGTCAGAGAAGTCACCCACTTTAATGTGACCACTAAATCTTCTCAGATTCTTCCTTTGTTTTACTTCCTCTGCACACAGAAATGTTGCAGACAGCATCCTCAAAGGAGCCAACTGCTATTGGCCCAGGCCTACACAAATGAAAGAGGGCATTGCTGGAAATGGTGATACCAGACCCGGAAACAGTCACTAAAGATGAGAATTTGTCTGTCCTGCCACTCTGGTGACTTTGCTTTCTGGCACCAGTTCAGTAGATTAAATGGAGCCTTCAATCTAAAATACTGAATGAACAAAAAACTCAGCAAATGGATATTGGAAAAAAATTCAGTCTGGAACAAGGATGCAGTGACAGTTTTCTGGTTTAGGTTAGTTCTGCTTTTTATAAGGATAGAAGGTAAAGTAAGGGCAACTGGGACAAACCATGATGGAAAAGCAGATGTTCAGAGGGAAGGCCAGGGTAAAGAATAGATTGTAGTAGTTGTTTGCCTCTGGCAGTGGTGTGGGGTTTGTTCAAGCTGGCATGGTAAAAGGAATCTGTTCCCTTTAAAATGCCAGCCTTGGAGGCAAAAACAAGCTGGGTTTTTTTTGCCAGCTTCAGCAATAACATTTTGACGTGCAGTCTCCACATCGATATGATTAATTGTTAAATCAAATAAGAAGCCATGTGATGGAAAACTCATTTAACTGATTTGCCAAAATGAATAAAGTAGCTAGTCTTGTTTACAGTCAAACTGGAGAAGTGTTTACTAATAAACCCAGAGGCCTCGAAAAAGCGGAAAAAACAGTTCCATAGCAAAGAGCTTTCAGTGCTGCCTTAGAAAACTGCTTCTGTCTCTGCTTCTACATCAGCATTTCTAATAGGACAGAGCAAGGTCCAAGAAGCCAGTTTCTTAACCATGGATTCTAGATGGAAACAGAAACTGATTGGAGCTGAGCAATCCACAGGGATGAACTTCAGAGCTGCAATGTTACTTAATACTGTGTACACCGAACAAACCAGGGCCTTCATATCAGAAACTTCTAAATTAAGTCTCTGTGTGCCTCATTTACCTTTCCACTAAATGGGGATATAACAACTTTGCTACACAGCAAATGTGAAGATAAACTAATTCAGGTTTGTAATGTCAAATTGAAGTTGTGTGTATTCACAGCATGAGGCCATACTCTGAGGATAAAAGGAATGTTAAACAACTGCTTTTTAAGTGAGCATCATGCAGTCCATGCAGTGAAGGAGGCAAAATTCGTGTAGAAAATACAGTTCATTATTGTGTGATATGAGCTGTTACCAAATACGAAAAGACAAGAGAACTGCCTTACCCGAGCTCTGAGTCCTGTAACACGGACCCCTAGAAAAGTTCTTTTTACAGGTATGTTTGGTGCACAGTGTCTGAGCATCCTCAAGATGAAAGAGAAAAAAAAAAGGTAAATAAAGGGTTTACACCTTCTTTCAAGAAATAACAGCACTTATCACAAAAATCGCAATCGTTGGCCACTGATGTTTGACTCCCTGCCCTGTGGCATCCAGCACACAAGCACTTCCCAAATGAAGCTGGAAGTGCCTGTAGTTGCCACAAACCCTTGGACAATCCAAGGTGTGTGTCTGCCTGTATAATTTTGCATGTTTCTGGCATCAGTACCTCTTCTGTGGAAAATCTGGGACTTAGGACATGTCAGACTAGCAAAGAAGATTGAAAAAAAAATAAAATAGCAAAAGGAAGTAATCGTAAGAGCTAATAAAAAGAAATTCTAGTGGATGTTGAATTAAGAGAATCAATAACAATGTGGTGGGATCTCATCTGTGCCACCTCTTTCAGAAAATTTAGAGTTCCCTTGGATCATGTGTCTCCTATCCACATACTAATGAAGGGCAATCTGACATAAGTTATTAGATGTGATTAGATCACATCCTAGGATGATATAGCACCAGTAAATGTTTTCTAGCATGGCATTAAAAGCTGAATGTTTTTGGTAATGAGTCCATCCTTTTTAATTCTGCCACTGAAAAAATGTTTTTAAACATTTAATCAAACCCATATACAATATTAACAACTGCTGAGGCAGAAGGGGAACCTATTGATCACAGGTGATACATCTAGAAGCAATGCACTGTTTACAGTGAGTTGTCTCTCAACTGAATAACGATTTAGTCATTTACAGGGAAAATCCTTGCAAATAAAAGTCTAACACTGTGATACTCATTCTTTCTGATGGAATCCCATTGCTGAGATTGAGTTTTGCAAAGTACTTCACACAAATTTTATAGAAACTACTGTACAGTAATTTATGTGAAGAATATGGAAGCACATTGTATTGTGCAGTAAATTTTGTAACGAAGGGCCACAAACGGCTTCTTAAAGATCCCTGTGTGGATGTCGAGTTTAACAACAAGTATTGCTAGACTAGTGTATTTTCTAAGCAGTTTTTGATCAAACAAAATCTTGTCAAGAACAAGTGTCCTCAGAAAAATGACTCAATTTGTTATTCTAAGAATAGTATCTTGGCTGAACATGTGTTTTGGCATCTCTCAGAAGTTTTATCACCTAGCTGTAACCTGGCCAGTTCAGCAACCTGAATTTCCACAAAGCGTCACCCAAAAATGGTGAAATTGAGCTGAGCACATAATTTGCAATGAATAATTTACTCAAGATGGCTAAACCCTTTTCCTGCAACTTTTGAGCAGATGCACAAATTTATTCACTATTTAGACTTCGTGGATTAACTGGAAAACTACCAGATTAGAAAGGCTTGGCATTTGTTCATTGAAAACTTTAGGTCAGTTAAATCCACTCAGAGAAGCTTCATGGTTTTGATGTTGAGCCTTGATTGACAATGAAATGTTCATTTAGAAAAGTTCTATTACATACCTGACTACAAATTCAGTTTTGAAAGGTTATCTCATCAAATCAGTCAATAAATTTTCTTATTTAAAAATTTTAAGGAGCAAATACTGAAGAAAGGATCTGACTTATGCAATTTGTCATCATCTAAATCTGCAGAACCTTAAGACACATAGTAAACTCTGGACTAAAAAATTTCATTTCTAGAATTCAAGTGAAAGGTTTTGCAACATTTTCTGTCACTCCACTAAGCGTACCCTGTATCTTATTATTAACTTCAAAACTCTGGAAGTTACCAAAAGCTTGTGCTATAGAGAGTGATGTGCAAAAAGCAAGTCCAACAAGATTTATGATGATGTCGTGCATTTCTTAACAAACTTGAATTTAGTGTTCATGACTGATGTTTCAGTAATTTCTCAAACAATCACAGTCTCCTTCAATAAAATAGTCCCATGAGAAGCAGTATCAATGCAATTCTTTGTCTGCTCAGAAGAAGCATGGGGAGCCACCATGCCTCAAGACTATTTTTTCTGCCATGGCTGCTAGCTCATGATGATAGTTTCTGTCTCTGCCTTTAATTAACTGAACCACAGGTATTGAATCAATTCACAGAGATCATCAAAAAGTCTCACAATAGACTGTATTGGCCAGTCTAGGTCTTCCTATGTATCCCCCCAAAAAATAGTTTAAGGGGGCTGATATTAACCCTTGATAGTCCTTTAGTCCTTTGCTCTAGCTCTAGTCAGCTGGACCAAATAAACTATAAAAAGGGTAATTTTTATGATGATTGTTTGATTTGAAAACATAACTTGTGGGAAAAAAAGCAGCATAAATGCATACAAAGGAGTCTCTTGGTGTAGTATTGCTCACAGTCTTGTCCTGAGCACATTTATGTGTGAGCACACACAGGCAAAAGTCCCCACACTATACTTTTAACTGTTAAACAATAAAAAACATTTGTAGAGTGATCATGTACTGCTCCTCTGCTCTGGTTTGACAATGAGAACAGCTCAGAGTTGACAGGATTCTTCATCAGTCACCCCATCACGGTTGCTGCATGAGAAGAGGATTTAAGAGAGGTGGTCTGCCCTGTCACTCGGGGGCAACGGATAAATATGCTGGGATTTTATTAAACCTTTCCTTTGGTCCACCTGGCATCAATCAACAGAACTGGCAACCTCCCTGACAGAACAGACAACTGCCAGCAGATGAGTGGTTTAAGTTGCTTTGTTGGTGAACTTTCATACTATGGCAGAAAAAAAAAAAAAAAAGCCAGGAGAAGCATGAAATCAAAGCCTTGGACCTTGCAGTGGTGAGAGAATCAAAGACCTTGGAAATTCACACCTTGAAACTGTTGTGAGCTGGACATAAACTGGAACAGAGAGATAAAGTAATATAAGATTATTCTTTGACAGGAAAACAACAGTGTTCAAGCAGCAAGAACAAAATGGTCTGGCACACAATGTAAGTGAAAAATTTCTGCTGGTGTTATCAGGAGGCAAAGTCAGAGATTACAGGGAGACCACAAGCAAGATCACTGTAATTGTCCTTGGGGATCTCCAGTGAGTCTCTGAAGGCTATGCACCTTTGAGGTCATATCTCTATCTGAACGTAGAGGTGCCTTATTTTGTCTTTTACATCAGTGAATATGATTAAACTCCTGCTGTTGTGCTAAATTTCAAAGATTGTAAAAAGTCAGGGGAATTAAAAAGGTCACTGCAGTATTTCATTTCAATAGCAAATCTGTGGAATAATGTTGTACAAGTACATAGGAAACTGCTTTGGAAAGAGAACTTGTCAGTGAGTTAGTTCTAGTGAAAAATAGCATGCATTTGGAAAACAGAATTCTGCTCCCTAAACCTGTAATCAGAAATGGGCAGATAATTAGAAATGAGCAGAATAGATGCCTTTCAAACATAAAAGAGCTGAAAAGATGCACAATTCCCCAGTATTTGTGTAAAGTATACATTTTGTATCTGTACATTTACAAATGGCAAATTCTACTTCCATACAGTATACATTGATGATAAATCCTTTGTCTAGAAAGATACATTCCATGGGCAAACACAGAAGACAAGACTTCTATATTAAATAGCTGAGAGCAGGTAAATGTTTCAAAGCCACTTGTAAGAAAAACTAGTGTATTCGTGAACTTTAAACAAAGCTCTTCTCATTCCTTGTGTATACATCTATTTTTGAATAACCTCTTATTTACTTTCTTTCAGTATAGTCAGACTCATTTCTCCTTATGAAGCCATGTATCAAGATAATTTCTGCTGGTTTACTACCTGGCTAATCCCCGTAAACATACAGTTCTGCAGATAATATAACTGTCCTTCAGGAACAGAAAAAGATACTATTTCAACAGTAATATGAAAACTGTGGACTTCTCTGAGGTCTGCAGGACACAAGCCTTAATTGAACATGATGGCATATGAAAAGTTTCAGTCATATTCAAGGTTCTTAGAAACTTAGGAGCTTGAAGTTAAGCACCTGACTAAACTGGAACTAGAGGGCAAGTCTCTTGAATAAGTTTAAAGCAATGTTTTTCACACGTTCCGCATAAATGAAGACTCTATTGAATTTGATTAAGTTGCATAGTTTGGCAATGCCAGAAATAAATGTTCCCTGAGCAGCCAAAAGATACTACTGCATGAAAAGTCATGCTGGGCTTTTTAGCCAGTCTTGTTCAGAACAGCTGCATCATGAGGGAAATTTTGCTGTTAACTTTTAAGAATCGACACTGTGTGGTAAAAGGTTCAGTTTTTTTGGGTTTTCTTTTCGTTTGTTTTGTTGTGAAGGCCTTAGAGATCAACCCACTTGAACAACAGAAGCATATCCCTTACATAAAGGCTATCAGCTTGCAAGATTTTAATCATTGATGCTAAAGTATGAGAATGTTAAATTCCTCCACAGAGACCTCCAGAATTTTTGGCAAGGGCAAAACATTTTTCTCTAGCAGGGAGCTCTGCTAAAATTTATCATATGCATAAATGAAAATAATAATTATTACAACAAATTATTAGACAATCTTAAGAACAAAAGGTTCTTATGTGGAAGAAATAACAAAATAAAAAGCTGTTTACTGTTTTTGAAAGTTGGTATTTCTCTGATGTCCAAATTCACAAAAGAATTTATATTTTTTGCGGGACAGAAAATTATCTTGGGCTCTTCCAGCAAACTGGACAATAGAGAAATCGAAAAAGAATGCTTAGCTGGCTATTTCGTTGAATAGGCATCAAGCACAGAAAAAAATGCAACCTTGTTATCATTTCTACACATCACCTATACTCTTTGATGACAATGGACACAGAACTGATGTTATCAGACCTTGAGCAATAAATTAATGCTATGGAATACACACTGGTACAAAACAAAAGGGAAAGTAAATTAATCTTCTAACACTGTAAGAGATGAAGCAGTATCCTTAAAATAAGAAGAGATCTAATCCCCTGTTCTTTTTCTTTTTCCCCAAACTGAATCTGAATGGATTTTTTTCAGGCTATAGCATCTCTGTCACCTTCTCCACTGTGCTGGCCCAGTGCTAGCACTGGTAAATGAGGGGGATATAGGCAATATAGAGAGCCTGCTTTCACCAGAGAGGAAATTAGCCCCTGTCTTTTGAAAACTAAATTTTCTTCTTGCTCTTTACCTGTCCCAGTACAGATACCCAAGAGCCACTTTCTGTGGCAGCATTGTCTAACAGGTTTAGATAACCATTTTTGTGGCACTTCCCAGTGTGTGGAAGAAGGTGTCCTTGAGAGTACTGGTGTATTTTGGCTGGGCAGTATACACAGATGCATCCAGACAGGTGTAATTGTGCTCTGCCCGTGCTCCCTGGTGGCTGGAGGCCAGCCAGCTCTCATCAGGGCGCTGTGCAGTTGCCTCACTGTCGTGCAGAGCCCCAGCAGCTTGTGATGCCTCTGTCAGCCTGTGAATACCCATAACTCTTTGAGTGGGATATCTATCCAAAAGCCTCAAAGTGTATCACAGAGGTGCACACACTCTGTTTTACCAAACCCAAAGCACAGAAAGGTGTGGGTTCTTTTTTCTGCCATGCTAAGTCAAGCTGAACTACCCAAGCTGCCTCCCCATGAGCTGGGTCCTTACAACAAGTGCTTAGTGCCTCTGGGTCTCCCAGTGTGGATTCCTATGCTGCTTCTGTAAGCTGTGGTGCAGCCATGCACCCTTCAAGGATGAACACCTGATGTGCTTCCCAGGTAGTGCCGACAATGTCAAGACAGTGCTCTTCGTCTTCACTGCACCTCTGCTGTCACTTACCTATGCAGCAATCTCAAGGCAATGCAAAATGCAGCCAGAGAGTGTTGTGGCAGGGGCAGGTAGCTTTTATCTGTCCCTTGCTTAATTGTCATATAAAGCTATACCTGGAAGAATCTGTTAGTTTCTCCTATGAAGCCAGGTAGTGCCGACAATGTCAAGACAGTGCTCTTCGTCTTCACTGCACCTCTGCTGTCACTTACCTATGCAGCAATCTCAAGGCAATGCAAAATGCAGCCAGAGAGTGTTGTGGCAGGGGCAGGTAGCTTTTATCTGTCCCTTGCTTAATTGTCATATAAAGCTATACCTGGAAGAATCTGTTAGTTTCTCCTATGAAGACTGGCTGAGAGAGTTGTGGGTTTTCAGCCTGGAGAAGGGAAGGCTCCAGGGAAACCTTATAGCACTTTCTAGTACCTAAAGGGGGCCTACAGGAAAGGTGGAGAGGGACTTTTTACAAGGGCATGTAGGAATAGGACAAGGAGGAATGGCTTCAAATTGACAGAAGGTAAGTTTGGATTAGATATTAGGAAGAAAATCTTGATGGTGTAGGTGATGAGGCACTGGACCGAATTGCCCAGGGAAGTTGTGGATGTTGTAGTGGAAGTGTTCAAGGCCAGGCTGTATGGGGCTTTGAGCAACCTGGTCTAGTGGAAGGTGCCCCTGCCCATGGTGGGAGGGGTTGGAACAAGATGCTCTCTAAGGTCTCTTTCAAACTAAACCATTCCATGATTCACTAAGCTAACTAATGGGTTCAATCAGCAAGCTTACCCATCTTGAGTAGTCATCTCCCTCTTTAGCAGAGTAAATCTCTTCAAGAACAATAATACACTAATTTTGAGATACTCTATTGTTACGCTGTTTTCCAATCAAGATGTGGCCATTTACTTGTAATTTTTTACATAATTTTCATGCCATAATGGGGTTCCTTGATAAGTTCATGGAAGGGGCTTCACTAAGACTTTTGAAACACTAAATAAACCTAGTAAGATCGAATATCAAGCCCTTATAATTATGATAAAAAGCATGTTTAGTTCAGGTTTGTGAAAGCTATTGAGAAAATCAAGGGAAAAAATCAATGCTAAAATCTTGCTTTTATGCATTTTACTGGTAATTGGGTCATTAGAAATAGTAGCAGAAGAATTAAGAATTACACATGATTGTTCTGCATAGACAGCAATATCCAAGACTGGAAATAGCATCTTCACCCTGAACTTAGTGAAGACTGTTGAAAGGCTGGAGTATTTTGCTGGAGGACTGCAAAGTTAAAAACTGAGGTCAGAAGGTAAACTTTCAAAGGATCAAGAAAATTCTATATTAAAATGAAGTTTATTGCATGAATCTTTGCACTTCTGAATTCAAAATAACTTTCTGCAAATATTCTTCAAATTCGGCCTACAATGTATAAATTTTTGAGAATATTTCTCACATCAACTCCAAAGAAAATTTGTGGAAATCCTAGGGAAGGAAATAAACAAAGGCAAAGCAAATTATACCAAATATTCAAGCTGATTGTTTAGCAATTTTCCTCTTCTAAAAATAATCAACTAACGAGGACTTTGGTATCTCCAATTTCACTATAAATATCACAAAATATCTTGTGAAAAGAAAATGTTCTCAACTTACTGAATATATACTGCAGAGGAAAGATATCTGGAAGACACCCCTTTTACCTGGAATTTATCCTGAAGCCATCCTTTTCCAAATTTTCATTAAAAATGTCTTTTAAATCCTTGCTACAGAATACTTTAAAGTAATCTGAAAATAATTTAGACCTTTCTATTTTTGTGATTATTTCTATGCATTTCCTCACTGAGCAATTGTACTGTCAGCTTTGACTCCTTAAATAAGGAAATTCACCATTGGCCAGAAAGACCACAAGGTCTACACTTCTCTCTCTACAGCAGCTGCAAAGCCTGGAGTAGGCTGTATGACATGAATTTTAACAGCAGTAAACTGAGACCTAGAACACATTAATTTTCCAATAATCCCTGCAGAGCAGTGTTTGTATCTCTGTTTCCCAATGGGCCACTAATCTGCAGAGCAGATAAGCACCTTGCCCAAGGCCAAGAAGCAAAGCAGTGGTAGAAATGGTGAAAGCAACTGGAGAATTTTGTTTCACAAACCCATGTTTTAACACCAAGGCCACCTTCCACCTTCTGATTTCAACAGTGGTGCAGAAATGCTTAGATCCAATTTGAGATACGGTAAGACTATACGAGCATGACCATGTTAAGAGCCTCTGTTTTCTTTAATATACTGCAACTCCAGGGACATGCTACTCCAGTGGTTTACATTTTAAAAAAGGTAACTGGTATAAAATTAAACCTTCTAAGTTGGTTAAAATGTTGCTGTTCCCTGGGTGTTATCAAAGAACATTTCCTTGTTAAAACAACTGCATACATTTTAGCATAGTTGCATGAAAATGGAAAATTCTTGCTCTCACACTGATTGACTGAGCATCTTGTTAATCATTGCAGTGTGTATTATTTATTCATTATTCAGCTGTAATAATGTAATATGTTTTCCCTATGACAGCTTAAAATATATAGTGAGTGAGTGTTTAGCGAGACAAAGTACTTTCAGATTATAATATTTTATCATGGTAAAGAAAGCTCTAAAACAACATTATTTGACACATAAGATGTGGCAAAAAGTTGAGACACAACAGCCATCATTATAAATGTTTATAGACATACCTAAAGTCTTATATAAAGTTCATCCTGTTAAAGGACATGTTTTATGTTGTACAATTCCTCTTAGAATATCAATCTAATAAGCACCAAATGAGGCTGAAGACAATGCTGTTATAAAAAATGGAGAAAAATGATTAAAATGTGATAATTATACTGACAGTTTATATGCTCAATCTAATCAACCAAGCTTCCAATTTGTCATAATGTACACTCACTCATACATTATTGCTTAATTATAGCAACACTTCTATTTCGAAAGGCTGTCAATCATGCAAATGCCTATCATTTTTCTCTATTTGCGTTTAAGAGTTATATTTTTAGTTCAGATCCAAAGCCCTCTGTGAACCTGAATTAACCCTAGCTCGCTCTTTTGTTCACAATGCTCATCCCTGTTTATTCCCTGTTTGCTGTCTGTGGTAGTTTATGCTGTGATTTGCTGCTTTTCAGCTCATCTGTTGCTGAAACGATTTTTGAATCTCATCTCCATTTCTGAACTGTGGTCTCAGTGATGTATATGTTCTTAGGAGCTGCAGACCAGAGCTGGAACTATTCAGGTTTGATGTGTATAAAATTATCAGACAATCTTTTCTTCTGTTCTGCATTTGTCTTATTAGTCCTGCAGGAATGGGAAGAGAAAAGAGAACCTTGCCTTGCTTACACGGGTATCCTTACCAAAATCAGTGGGACTAGTTGTGGGCTGTAAGATCTGAAAAAGTGTGAAAAGAAATCCTTAATAAACATATCTCAAAATGCACATTCTGATACATATCACACTGAATTTCTCTTACGCTGTTTCTTTTAGCTTAAATATTTTAATAATACACCTCTGAGAAGGTCTGCTCCCTTCTGTCCCACATTCTCTCCTACTTTGTTCTAGAGCATAGAGTGCAAGAGAAATCTGGCACTTTATGAGAGCATGGAGCAACACAGCAAGATAAATACTGAACAGGACCTGTCACCAGTGGCAATGAAGATAAAACTTAGGGAAGTTGATAGGAATTGTTAAAATACATCGGGAACACTCAGGCAGCAAGGGAAGCTGTGCAGTGCTACCAGTGGGCAGTCTTCTGGCTGTAAGAGGAGATGCTCTAACACCATATAGCTCCAGCACTGAGAATTAAACCCACTATCTTACATTTTGCCATCCTACTGAACTATATTTCAAACAGCATATGCATCAAGATGTATAAGGGACTAAGCACATAACAAGTTCTGCCATTCTACAGTGATACCCTTCTGAACAGATATAGCTTGAGGCAGACTCTGCAGACATTTTTAACCAGCCTGTGGAACAGAACTTCAGGATGAAGTTCATGTAGGGAGAATGCAATTACTTACATTAGTTCCTGTAAGACATTGACAGTATATGCTTTCTGGTAGAATTTATTTTTGTTTCAATTCAAATGATGCTTCCTGCAACTCCTCCACTTTGTTTCAAATTAAACAATGGTATCTCAGTCTAAATTTCAGTTTGATCAGTACAGATCCCATGTGAGGCTACAGGTGTCTGCATAAGTTGGGGAAGAACATCATGCTTTAGCGAGTTGACTACCTAAAGCTGAGAAACAACAAC
>NW_008668581.1:23010-28010 GCF_000695815.1 Acanthisitta chloris
TCAGGTATCACAAACCATAACTGTGCTTGGCTTGCTGCTTCCCTCATCAGTTTGCAGGAATCAAGAGCCTTCCAGGAGCCAGCTGCCACCAGGTAATATCTGGAAACTCACAATCTCTGGCCAGCTGTTATTTGTCCCACTCCACAATGAGACTGGACTAAGCAGTTGTCTCCACATCTTTTATATGTTTGTACACATGCATGCTTGTAATTAATTATTGCTGCACGCTGTGTTATTCAGCTTAACTTTCTTTTCCTTTATGACACTACATATCTTTTAAATCTAATAAATTATTACATGTATGTTTTATATGCAGTACACAAACATATTCTACTTGAGCTTTATTTAGATAGAAAACAAACAAAAGACTAATTCAAAATACTAGTTTAGGGTGGCAAAGGAATTACAAAGAAAAGACAAAAACATGGCATTTTGCCATGATAAATGTCAAGTTATTCTTTGAATGTTGGCTTGGGAAAATCTCGATACATTTCTGGTAAATGAGGCATGAAGCATATTCTTAAAAATATGGTGTCCAGGAGATAGTACTACCCAATATTTTATCCTAATGGCAGTATCCAGTACTTAAAAAAGCTTGAACTTTAAATCAAACACTTTGGGGAGGACATGGCCAATCTATTAGTTTTTCAAACATAGCTTAGTATCAACATGAAGATGAGATAGCAAACCATTTCTGGGAGCTTACCTGGTTCAAGTATGTTATAAGACTGGAGTGGGGTTTGTTATCTAATAAGTAGGCTGCCAGTGGAAATGATCTTTCTATATCACCTCTAATTTTCCAAAACTTCTTATTCCTTGGCTGGAGTCATTAATGCCTTGTTAGGTTAAGATAACCTCTAAAGATCACACTTGTGAAGAATGCACTACCTTTGATTCAGTACAATTATTTGGGTCACAAAATTATATTTGTTGTGCTTACAGAAAGTACAGCAAACAAAATCAGAAAGAGAACCTCATGGCATACCTTCAAAAGACAGGATATTTTATTATTTCTAAATAAACCGTGGCAGAAGCCACACACATAATTTATTCTGAAGAAATTTATCTTTTCTATTTGCCATTCTGTCTTACTTTAAAAGATATCTAGAATACGTTCCTCCTGGGACAAGCTGTTGCACATGTTTTCATCCATCTCAAGCCAAACCAAATACAAGATGTGTTTCTACAGAGAACAATGACAAAATATATGTATCTCACACACATACTTATTTAGAGAACATTAGTGCTAGCACTTATCATTCTCTAAATCCTTCTACTGGAAGCAAGAGGTGCAAGTCTTTCATGTCATGCGAAATAGCTTCAAAATTTTGCTCAGATAATAGCAAGTTACTATTAAAAATTTACTACTTATGACAGTAGGAAGTTCTCATGACAAAACATTTATCTTACTTTTGGACAGACCAAACTGTATCCATTTGAAAAGGAAACTACCATGTTTTTCTTCTGATTTTTACTAGATTACTGTGCAGGTTGTGAGGCAGAGGTACTGACAGGTCTTTCCAACACTGGCAAATCAGTGTGGAGACACAGTTCTTGTAGAGGTGAAATGGAGTTTCTGCAAAGATTGCCTCTGGAAAAGTCTTGTGTCATTTTTCTGGTCAATGTCCTTTACTTCCACTTGACAGAGCAAGTAATTTTAGGAAGGACTCCAAATCTGGCAATTTTGCTCTTGATTTCATGCTGACAGCTACAGTGTACCAACTGTTGAGGCTACTTGGCTGTCGAGCATTTCTCCTGATTCTTCTGGTTCTACTGTAAGATAGGAGAAAGGTCACTTCTCTTTTAGCTGTACCACGTGTTAAAACACAAGCAAACAATAATTCTTTCAGAAAAGGAGCTGCAGCCTAAAGTTGACAAGTAGACTGAATTAATTAGTTTATAATTAGTAATTCTGTTTGAAAATATCTTGTTAAAATATCTGGTAGGACTGCCATCCTGTCACACATGTAGTTTCTCTTTTTCTCATCCTTTGCAGTCTTTCCTAAGAATTTTTTCTTTGTCTAAATTATGAATATACAAAAGTGTGTGATTATTTCCAAGCAATAACAGCTTCAATGCCTTGCAACAGCAGACAAAAGCTATTTCTGGTCACTCCTGATGGTGATTGCTCAGGCTTGACAGCAAACAGCTCTGAAACACACCTCAGAGCTTCAAAAGGATATCTAAGTACCTGAGGTCTCCCTGTGTTATGCTTCTGTCCTAACAACACACTACAACAATAACTTCAGAAAACCTTCCTCCTAAGTTTGCAATAGCAAAAGTCCTTTTAGAATATGGACACAAATTTCACAGGGGTTCCTTCCTTTTCTCTGGTAGTTCATCAGACCATGACAAGACCTCCATGGTCTTCTTACAAAGTGGCTCCTGTGTAACTTCTCCAGTCCTTTTTCTCAGCAGAGTTGAAGTTTTACAATCTTTTTTTTTCTTTTTTTTTTTTTTCTTTCCCAGAGAGGTTCACAAAACAGGCCTCCCTTCCTGTTAACAAAAATAGCCTACTTAGATCACTGAACAGTCTTCCTGACATCCTAGGCAGCATTAAACCCTACATTTTCCCATAGTTCTTGGGAAATAAGCTATCATGTTTTACTTCAAAACTAATGGAACAGTGCTAAGGCCAAATCTTGCTCTTGAAAGGCCAATGTAATTATTTTATAGGCCTATGACAAATTACTGAAATAGGATATATTAGTAATGTTTAACAGAGAAACTTGCCCAGGACCTAACTCAAGGAAGTGTCATTTGCCCATGACATTCATTAGAACTACTTTACTTCACAAAGAATAATCAGGAGTATATTTACCTTACATATCCTTTGAATATATGGCTTCTAGCATAATCTTTGAAGCAGCAAAGAATAAAGCTTATGCAAACTGGACGCAGTAGGAAGCAAGGAAGAGACTCTTTTTACTTATAACCATGTAATAGGTGTAGTTATTCAGCATGTGATTTGAATTTCAGAAGAAAAAATTCAGTCATTGCAAAGTAGCAAATGAACATAATGTTTGAGTTAGAGAAAAATATATAACATTCCTTTTCCCTTGGAATTTTCTCCAAATGAGAATTCCACTTTGCTGAAGAGTAGGCACCACAGTAATTCTTGACAAAGACCAAATGCAAAATTAGCCGTGGAGAACAAAAGGAAGAGGTCCTAAGGACATGCATGTGACCTTGACTCTGCCTGTGGCTTGTAGCATGCAGCTGCTACATGTGATTCTTGTTGAGAGAGGAAAAAGAGTTGTGCACTGTCCTGGGGGAATATGTGTGCTGTTTATATATGGTGCTGAAAGGCAAGAGGGTGAAGTACAGCTAGTAGAGTGCTGGGGAGGATATAAAATGATTGAAGATGTGTGTCCTCATGTGTGTAATAGCCTCGGTTGTGTTGAGGGGCTGGGTGGGGGGAGGGAAAGAATTAAAGAATAGGAAGGCATTCCTAATGGGTTCTTTATTTTCTACTCAGAAATCAACAGCATTATGTTTTGATGTATATTTTCTTTCTTTATACAAGTTTGCAAGCTTTTTTTTTTTTTACATGTGTGGAAGAAGATACAGAAAATTCTGTCTGTCTCATAAAAATCAGATAGCTGCTACAGATACCATAAAATAATTTTACATTGAATCTGAGTTGACTTTAGATCAATTTATCTGTCTGCTGAATCACTCTTTTGGCTGATGGTCACTTCTTAAAAACTTCTGTGTGAGTTGCTATTAATAAATAACAATGAGTTGAAAACTGTCTCAGACAAAGTGGTTGTTTTGCAATTGTTACTGACATCTTTATGTAACTGCTGTTTCCTAACCACGCCTTTGTATTTTTCCTGTGGCTGTGTTCTCATTTGGGAATGGCCAGATGAACTATTTTAAAGACCAGGTGTGAAGCTTGGTTGGTACAATGCTGTCTGTATTATTTCCATGCCACTGGAGGACCTTTCATGTAAATGGCAGCTTTTCTAGAAGACAGGCTTTTTAAGTCACTACTATTAAGGAGGACATAGGTATGGCTTCCGTGGCTGAGGAGACAGAATGAAGAACAGTGGAATGTTTCTACTTATACTGAAGACAAGATTTGGCCAAAGGACTCTGGCAAAGTAGAATAAAACTTACTGATAAATAGTTGAAAAATCTACTGCAATTACTGCCCTGTGAATCCAAAAGTATTTTACTTAATACTAATGATCTTGATACTGGTACTGAACCATAACTAATGTCACAAATTTGCAAAAATTAAAAGAACATTGCCTAAAATATCAATGTGTCCTAACACCAAGGTCATTCTGAAATGATATGGCTCATATCTAGTTACCCAGACAACCCAGGAAGAATCTTTTCCTAGCAGCCTCCACCAAGCCAACCACGGATTTATTTAACCTATAAAGAAGACTGTTGACAAATACTCTAACGTAGTATTTTCCCCATAATTGCATCAGCCCTACATGTGCTCGTAGATCAATGATGCAGAGTATTTCCTGTGACAAATGTACTCCGTTCCCTCACGATTCCCTCCAGATAAGCTTCACCCCCTCCCTCAGCTTGTCAGCAGCTGCTCTTTACCACACCTAGAGAGCCAAGCAGGCAGACAGGTTTCCTTGAAAGCTCAGTTTGGCTCCAGCTCTGTGCCCAGGAAGTGCCTTGAGTGCCTTCTGTCACTTCCCCAAAGGCTGACACTGCCGTCCCTGAGGATGCTGAGGAGTCAGGGAGAGAGCCAGCTCCTCCTAAAGACTAAGGCCATTTCAGCTATTCAACAGGGATGCCAAAATGCAAAATTAAGCTACTTGACAAACTAAAAGTAACACTGCCACAGGATGCTGCAGAATATAGATTGGGATACTGCCAGAGTGCAGTCTGAGTCCCAAATTCAGCAAGACAGTTTGCATTGTTAGAAGCATGTGAAAAATTTCCTTATTGGTATTTTTTGTTCACCATTATATTTCTAAGTTTAACATCACTGTAAAATTGAGGCACCAAATAAAATGTCATCTGCA
>NW_008668581.1:30510-43586 GCF_000695815.1 Acanthisitta chloris
TTAAATATTTGATCTTTCTTTAAAGTATCCAAACCCAAAATTCCATGTGATTTGGGATTTGGAGCACTGACTGCCAAGGGTGGATAAGTGAGCAGAAGCATATGGTCCTGCAGGAGCAGGGAAAGTGGAGTTTTGCTCTCGGAGAAACATCAGACACTGCAACTCACTCTTCTGCAGTACAACTGGCAGGGTTTCTCCTGATTTACGTAGATGCAAAGTAGATGGACCTGAAGCATTTCTCCCAGACTTCTGTTTATTTGATTTCACTGTTTGAAATAACAAACCCAGTATATTACAGCTATTTTATTTTATACCATAGTTACTCCCTAAAACAGCAGAAGCAGGGCTGGTCTTTTGACTGAGAGATATTCAAAGTGATTCATCAGAGCCACTTTTACAAATCTGAAACAGCTTTTCTACTTATAGAAAAACTTTCAGATGCAGATATCATGCAACAATTCAAAGGTGTAAGAAAAAGCTATTAACCTTTCTGAAAATACTGTGAAACACCGTTTTCTGGTCATTGAAAGCTTTCATTGGCCCTGAGTAACATGAAATGTATTTGCTGACTTCTCATTTGCCAACAACTTTCTAAAAGAAATCTCAGTACCCCAGTATGAAGTTTAAAAGCCAGGGCTCCTTTCAGCTCATACAGGTAAGACAGGCTAAGGGGTGAGCAGCCTGTCTGTAAAGCACAGACACAGCATGGCACCCTGTGCCAGCTCATTGCCCCCACTGCTACTTTTAAATCATTTTTACTCCATTTCCTTAACTGGCACTGCACTGGTTGCATTTAATAAAAGGGCTGCTGGGTTGGGGAAAATAAGCTTGAAAACAAACATTTACTGTTCAGTGGATGAGTGTGAAACCAAAATGCCAGAACAAAGCCGAGGTACCAAGACCTTTTTAAGCTTCATTCAGAGTCCTCCTGTGGTTTAAAAATACATTTAAAAAGAATTAAATATAACAACACATTTTAAAATAATCAAAGAAAATTGTATTGGAAATAGCCATCCCAAACACACAATAAATTGTCTAGCCATATTTTTAAATTAACCACACAGTGTGATATATAAAATTCAGCAATAACATTTTACTATTCTAATAATAACATGCAGTCTGCAGGCATGTGATTCAGTACACATTCCTTAGGAATGTATTTGGCCTTTGGCCCTGTGTCTCACAGGGCTCCTGAGGAGAGAGCAGCAGGCCTATAAATTTATGACTGGATTACCTGTCATGTGTTATTCCTTACCTAATTGTTTCTGTAACCTATCATTATCCTTATTATTGTTCTTTCCCATTATCCACTTAGGACTGTTTAATGCATGTGTTGTAGGGGAAACAATGGAATTCCGGTCACTACTGCATCTTTCATGAAAAGGCTATTTTTATCCCAAAATGCAAACAATATGGCTATAAATATTCCCTGTCTTCCATATATTAAATTTTGATTCACATTTGAACACTGATTTCAAAAATATTCTTTTCCTTTTACGGTTAATACAGAAACAAGAGCTGTAAATTAGAGCTGGATTCTGGAGGAGAAAAAAATTTACCCTCTGCTCAAGACCTCACTACGCTGGATGCCTGGAAATGGTTGGATGGGATGGAGGAAAGAAGTGGATACACACAGAGCTGCTGGTAGGCAGAGATGAGAGATAGTGCAAGGACTCAAGCAAAAACAGCAGTAGCCTGGAGTGCAGGCAGAGGAAAAGGCAAGGAAGAAGATAGTCACACAAGGAGAGCAACCACCCCCGTACTTCAGAGTGACAAACTCCAACTTCCTCTGGCTGTCCCCAAGCACCTGTACCATACTGCAGGAGTGTGTTGGCTCTGGATCTGCTTTTGCCCTTCATCTAGCTCACAGCATGCCCTTTACCCTCTCAGACAGCTTGGTATGATGGATCTTGATGACATTTAGCCAGAATTTTCTTAAACTTTACGTTTAATTTAAAATCATCCATGACTGCATTCAGATGACTACTTTCCTGGTCACAGATATAAATCTGCTATCAATAAGAGTAGAAAAGGCAACTGTAAGTAAATTTCTTTGACTGTTACAATTTATACCTGGTATTTCCCACTAAATCTGTGGTAGTACAATGAGAAAATCTTTCAAACTGGTGGAAAACATAGCATTAGGACATGCAATATTTTGCATAGCTGTAGTAGTTTCCAATTAAACCCATTACAAATTTGACAAAGACTCTCTGAGGACTTTACAATTTTTAAATATGTCTAATTTCCACCACATGAAGTGGAAAGGCATTATGCCCTCATATATGTGGTGAAATAAGGATATAGCAAGGGTAACCAACTTGGTCAAGGACATAAAACACACAGGCAATAGCCACTTGTTCCTAGAGGCTTATCTAGCAGAGTCAAGACAGATAGAAAGTAAAACCAATGCAATTCAAAAACTATTATTTTTGCTTTAAAAATGTGGCAACTATGTCTACTTAAAAATATGATCAGACTTTCTTGGTAGAAGGTATTCTATAGATATCTATAAGAGGCTTCTTCAATAAGGTCTGGAAACCCCTGATACTGTAGCCATGACATTGCATGAAACAAACCAGGCTTTGTCAACATAGCAATTCATATGGAACATATTTTAGAAAAAAATATTTTCTTTACCTATTTTAGGCCATGTGCCATAACTTAAAAGTTTAGTACTTTTTTTTTTAAATAGAAAAACATATTAAACAATTTTATGTTTTGCCATCAAAGGACAGTAATGGAAAATCATATCACAGAGCAGCTTCTGCCCACGCTCACTAGCTAAAACCATAATAGCATATGTTAATGTATACTATCTAATGGACTTTTAATTCCCTTATAATTTAGGGAGTTGTAAAGAGAAAGAAAAGATGTGGAGGAAGAATAAGAGGATATCAGTATGCAGGAAGAATACATTTATTATTTTTTAAACTTTAATTTGTAGGAAAAAGTAGATTTACATTACTGTCAGAATAGCATTACCATTACCTCTTTTAGAGAAGTGTTCAGTATTCAAGTATACAGTTTACTCTCTGTGGAAGAGAATTTCCTCTTTCAAAGACTGTTTTGCTAAAAAAATAACAAATAAAAAAAACCAACCAGAAACTACTTAGCCACCTTCCAGACCAATTTCTCCAGGCTATGATAGGATCATCAGTTTGAAAAGCAGATTCACACGAAAGTGGAAAAATTGAATTTATTCAGTCACTGAGGCACAAGAAATGCCTCCTCTCTCCCCAATTTTGTTGCAATGTTACTCCACTGAGCTGAGTCTGGGAAGAAAGTTGAGCAATCAAGCAATTTGCAGTAAGCTCTGTTTTACTGCATGCTTTGGAAAGTAGGCATGTATGATGTTATAGATATTCTGTCCAAAAAAATCCATCTTGCTAAATTGATACCAGGTTCGGTTTTAAATTTGGAAAGATATAACTCTTATTTAAAATCATGTTTTAAAGTGACACAAAAAAACTTTTGTGCTTAAACATACATCATAGCTTTAAGCTGCAATGACTCTGGACATTCCTGGGCTGGTGCAACTTCTGTTTGTCCCATTAGAAAGCTGGAAATACAGTCTGTCCAGAGGTATAAATCATGTGTTTTTAGTTCGTAAGTAGCACAAATACCAGATCTTAAACCTGTCACTGGTGTTGGAAAATATATTGGGCATAATGGAGCTTGAGCCAGTGTAATTTTAAAGAGGAAATTCTACTTTTTACTGGAAGAGGATAATTCATTCTAGCCTCTTGTTTCTTTGAAACATGGCAGCTCAGGGCTTTGGCATGTTGAAGAAAGCATATGTTAATGTCAGGCACCTTCGATTACAAGCATAGTGGAAAAGCTAACTAGGCTGGAAGCACTGATCCCAGCCTATGAAGGCATTTAATCTTCTAGTAACACTTAAATGTGTGCTTTGTGATGGACATCTCACGCTTGAAGTTAAGGAATTCCTACATTTCACTGGAAAATTCTTTCTTAAAAATTACTGAAGTTACTAGGACAAAAGCTACATATCCAACATAAACAAAGTTCCAGTTTTAATTCCATTACCATCTCCAGTAGAGGAAGGACAGAAAAAAATGGAGCATTCTCCACCCTCTGAATACTTGTACACACCATCAGTATTGCCCCAATATGGACAACACAGACACAGCCTTTTTTCAGCATCTCTCAAGGATTTGATGAACACCCTGGAAAAGGAAACTATCTCACTGATCTGGAGATGTAGCTGTCTACTAAGGTAAGCATATGATGCACTGCCAACAAAATATATTCTATTCCCCCAGTGCAGACAGTAGCTTTTTCTTGTAGATAAACAGCAAGGAATCCCAACCAGAACATTATAATGGATGCATTTCACTGGAAATATTAATCCCAACTTGCAAAAGAATTTGAACACATCTCTGATTTTCTTTAAGTCCTCAAATTCTTTGCTAGGTTAAGGCTCAAACAACTATTATATGCAACAGAATTAATTCTGGTTTATGTATATTTGTGTGTGCGTGAGTCACTCTGTTTAGATCTAGCGAAATAATTGCAAAGACAAGCATGTTAGCAGCAAAGTGACCCTAAAAAGTCCTAAAAAATTACTCTTGCAGTCCATAGTCCAACATTTAATAATGCTGAACTTGATAAGGGATCTCAGAACCTGAAAAAGGAGATCTGAAAGGCACCTTTATAGAAAACAATTGATTTGCTTCATTTCATTGAAATGGCTAATGCTTTGATGGTTCATATTTACAATGGCTTGTCCTGTTCTTCAATGGACTTGATATGTTGGAGTCTTTAACACCATAAACTTGATCAAAACTTCCTGGGTAATAAACAGAGCGGATTTAAGATGTGAGCCCCCCCCCACCTCCCACTATACTACTGCAGCCCATCTGTGTGCCAATTTGTAACTAAAGACATCAAGAAATGTGTTCTTCATGCTCAGATGCCCTTGGTAGTTGAAAATAGTTCTGAGAGCTCAATATGCAAACTGGGTTCAGAGTCTGAAAGACTTCAGAGTGAAAAATTTGACCTTCTGTAGCAAAGGCTGTAGCTGGCTAAATCTATTGCTGAAATTAGAGGTTTTACACACCTCCTGATGCAATTTGGATTTTAAATTTTACCTGCCTTAAAAAAACCCCCAAAAATCAAACGAAAATCCAAATCCAAAACAAACTAAAAACAACCCCTAACTTTCTCCGTACCTTTCAGCAAAGCACAAATGTCTTTCCACCCTCCTAGAATTTACATCAGCAGGCAAAAGTTTCCATGATCATATATAGCCATATTTGGGGGTGAGGTGTGTGTGTGTGATTGAAGGTCTTGGCAAGAAAAAATGGAAACTGATTTCTCAATCTCTGGTTTGAACTAGGATTAAATCATTAGAAAACAATGATTTCCCCCTTCAAAAGCTGGCTTTGTCTGCTATGAAGGCATTTGACAGTGTCACTGCCACTCCCCATTCATGAGTGCTCTGATCAGATATGCAGCATCTAAACAAATGCAGTTATGAGAGTCCTTTCAAAGGGATGCTGGGCTGCCTTGAGACAGGGCAGTCTGCTAAAATCACAACTGGGAAATATCACTCCTGCACATTGTCATCTATATGTCCTGACCATGTGATGGGACATTTTGGCAGGACATCTAGGAAATTCATTTCGTCCCCATTTGTCTGTCCTCATCCTGTCTGCTCTGTTAATTATTTATTTGCAAAAAAAAAAGTGCAAACAATGGGTTAAAATAATATACACTCCTTGGTCTTGTAATGATGCAGTAACAGTATGACAATTGGATTGGAGAACAAGGTAAATACAGTAAGAGCAAAGTTACTTATCACAGACTTTTATGCTGGCACACATTACTAATAATGTTATTTTGCATGCTAAATTACAAGTAACTTCAAATTTTTAAGTGTGTATTAGCAACCTTATTTATGTCTGACTATTGAAGCTACTTCCTTGCTCACCACCTCAAGGGTATTTCTAAGACTTAACAGTTACAGACTATTAATACTAGAGAATTATAGTTGTAGTACTTGCTGCTCTCACGTTTCATTTTGTCACTTATTTGCTTGCAAATCACTGAAGGCACATCTAAAAACATGTTTTTAAGCATGGAGATATGCAGATAGGTGTCCAGCGTGATGTTCATACACACTCAGTGTCTGACTCCCATAAAACCAGTAACTTTATGAAGCTGGCTCAGAATCAGAGCCTCCATCATAGATATTTCAACCACTATATTTCTTTGTGTGACTAGAGACTTATTAAATTCTCTGAGAAAAACTTGGCCACATTCAAGATACTGCCATTAACGCCTATAAACAAATATTTCCATTTATTCTTATCTACTACTGTTGCATTTTAAAAAAAAAAATTGGTAAAGAACAAACAAAATGCAAGTAACAGAAAAAGCAAGTAATAGGCAACAATGGAGAGGTTTTCTTGTGCTGCTTTGAAGCAGCTATATGGCCTAGTATTCTTAAAAATGAATCATCTTTTCCGTAATTGTGCAAGTCTGGCTCACCTTTTGACTTCCCTAATTGCATGAATTCTTCTGGCAATGTAATTGATTGGATCAAGGTATAGATTTATTATGTTCTCTTTTTTAAGGCAATGGTGGAGTTAAAAACAGATTTGTTTTCCAGCAAAAGTAAGCCTATGTGTCTGGTCTTTAAAAAAGACCATGCTATCTACCCGTTATATTGTTCAGTACAAGTAAATACATAGATTTTTAGTAGAGATTTTCATATAATAAGAAAATATACTAATAAGAAAAGCATGAATAAATGCTAGAAAGAATTGTAACAATGACACCCCCTCCAAACTACAGAAAATGTCTAATCCAGGTGAGCAGAAAAAAGGGTTAAAAATTGCAAGAATTCAAGAAGCTTAGATGACTTTGGAAACACAGATCAAAAACAAAGAGACTGGAAGTATAATTAACTCCATTACTGCTCAGTCAAATGAAAACAGCTGTGACACCCCGTCTTATTTATGACAGCAGCAAATAGCTCTATTCCCTTGCTGGTTATTGCTGTAGGACAGCAGTGGTTCTACAGCAGGTGAAATAGAAACAAGCTGCTAATATTTATGTCACTAGTTCAGGTTATGGATACAAGATTTATGCAAAAGTTCTATAAAAATATCTAAGTAGCTTTTATATCTTCCTGCAGCAATCCTTTTCCAATAGCAAACTAAATATCTCTTTATTAAATACGATCCTACGCTCTGAGTAGTACTTGTCGCACAAAGGCAGCTCCCCTGCTGCTGAAGATGAGAATGTTTTTTCACTGCAAACCCAGTTTTGTTCACTCTAAAACATAAATAAAAAGCTTTTTCAGTCCCAAACCCACTGAGTTATTTGCAAATCCAAGCTAGACTCTGTCAATGTGTAATGGGATATGTGGTAGCTCGGTGATAGAACTGTTTGCCATCCCTCAAATAGCCTGTGCTTTTAAAAGTATGGCAAACAAGGAAGAAAAATAGTTTTCAGACTAAAACTCTTACTTTATTAGAAAATGCCATTAAATTAGATGCTGCCTCTTTAGATATAAAAAATGTTAGTGGGCAGAAGATTTCCTAAAGCAGTTTTTTATCCCGTTGATTTTACCACTGTGCTTACTACACCTAATCAGTCTTCTTACTCAGACTAACTGCCCATTAAATAATGACTGAGAAATAAGATTGTCAATAACAGGAGAGAATATAAAATGAGTAGGATGTTGCATACTTCATTGATAACCTTTTTACCCTCTTCCTGCTCATCAACCCCCCTCCTCCCATTCCCCTCTAGTTTTGACACTGACTGTACTCCCCAGCTCCATGGTGCACTGACGCCTGCTCATCATCACAGCATCTACTTGCACCCTCACAGACCCAAACCCCTTTATTTTTCCACCCCTTTTCCATTATGCACCAGGAGTTTGTTCTCCAAATATCTCACTTTGGTCCCATGTGGCCAGATTCCCTCCCAACAGCCACTGCCTTCCAGGGGCTTTGGGCAACCTTAACATCTCTCCCAAAAGATGTCATCTCCTCCACCTCCTTCACAGCTCCTTCACCAGGGACCCAAGTGGTGCATGAAGGTCCCAATCCCTCTCCTAATGCAATAGCATATGCCTAAATGCTCTGCCTCACCCCTCCCAACTTCATAATTCTTCCCCTCTTTAGGGTTGTTCAATATAAAGAGGATCATCAGGAACCAGCCTCTGAGGTTCACTATGCCAGAATACCTTAATGGTGCTATGCCACTATTCCCAAGTAACACAGAGATAATGGACAGATGCAGCTGGGAACCAGACAGACATATGCCATGTGTCTTTGTGACCCCCACCTGGTTCTTGCTTTTTTTTTTTCACTATTTCCTCAAAATCCCTGAATAATTAGAGTTGGAAGGGACCCTTGAGGATCATCTAGTCCAACTCCTGGCCCTGCACAGGACATCGCCAAGAATCACACCATGTGCCTGAGAGTGTTGTCCAAACACCTCTTGAACTCTGTCAGGCTTGGTGCTGTGATCACTCCACTGGAGAGCCTGTTCCAGTGCCCAACGACCCTCTGGGTGCAGAAATATTTTCTAGTATCGAACCTAAACCTCCCCTGACACAACTCCAGACCATGTCTTCATGTCCTGACACTGGTTGCCAGAGAGAAGAGGGCAGTGCCTGCCCCGCCACTTCCTTTCGTGAGGCAGTTGTATACAGCAATGAGGTCCCTCCTCAGTCTCCTCTTCTCCAGGCTGAACAAACCAAGTGACCTCAGCCACTCCCTCAAGGTCCTTCAACATCTTCGTTGCCCTCCTTTGCCCAAAACTGCACAAAATACTCGAGGTGAGGCCAGACCAGTGCAGAGCATTGCAGCACAATCACCTTCCTCGACCAGCCTTGCCTGATGCACCCCAGGACACAGTTGGCCCTCTTGGATGCCAGGGCACACCGTTGGCTCATATTCAACTTGCCATTGACAATGAGTCCCAGGTCTCCTTCCAAGGTGCCACTTTCCAGCGTCTCATTCCCCAGTCTGTACATACAGCCAGGGTTGCCCCATCCTAGGTGCAGAGTCCAGCACTTGCCCCTGTTAAACTTCATATGATTGGTGATTGTCCAGCTCTCTAATTTGTCTAGGTCTCTCTGCAAGACCTCTCTACCTTCAAGGGAGTCAACAGCTCCTCCAATTTTGTGTCACCTGCAATTTTACTTAATAGTCCTTCAAGTCTTGCATCCAAGTCATTTGTGAAGATATTGAAGAGCACTGGGCCTAAGACGGATCCCTGTAGAACCCACTTGTGACCTGTCACCAGCCCGATGTAATCCCATTCAGCATAACCCTTTGCACACAACCTCTGAGCCAGTTTCTTATCCATCACATGGTGTGTTTGTCCAGTTTTATGCCAGACATTTTGTCCAGAAGGATCTTGTGAGAGACAGTATCAAAAGTTTTACTGAAATCTAGAAAGATTACATCAGCTGGCTTCCCTTCATCAGCTAGTGGGTTATCTTGTCATAAAAGGAAATAACGTTTGACAAACAGCATTTCCCCTCATGAAGCTTTGTTGGCTGTGTCCAGTGACTGCATTATCCTTCAGGTGTTTTCCAATATCTCCCAGGATAATCTTTTCCATGATCTTACCAGGTACTGAAGTGAGGCTAACAGGCCTGTAGTTATGAGGGTCATACTGGGAGTATAATGTACTTTCAGTTATTGTCCTCCAGTTCACAGCGCTGGGACTCCCTTGGCCTGCCATCAGTGTTGAAGAGAGAGGCAAAGAAGGCATTAAACATCTCTGCCTTGTCTACATGCCTGTTTATGAGGTGATCACCCTCGTCATGTAATAGGACGATGTCATTTTTACACTGCCTTTTGCTGTTAATGTACTTAAAGAAATTCTTTTGATTGTCCCCCGCAGTATTGGCTTCAGCTCCAATTGAGCTTTGGCCACATGAATTTTCTCCCTAAAGTGGTGATCTGCATCTCTGCATTCCTTCTACATCACCTGACCTTGTTTCCACTGGGTATGCACCATCCTTTAATGTTTCACCTCCAAAAGAAGATTCCGAGTCAGCCAAGCTGGCCTTCTGCCTTGTCTGCTGGACTTCCGACATTTAGGAATTGCTTGTTTCTGTGCCTGAAATCAATAGTGTTGATAATATTCCCTGTGATTTGTTGGACCCATCAACTACATATCCAAATCAAATGCCGTCAAGATGACCATGAGGGTTTAAGATGCAGGTAGAGACAAATTTGCCCTGTTTCTACCACACCAATATGTGATTCTAAAAGTTTAAGACTTCCTCCTGTTTTGCTTTCACTTAAAACAATGTGCAGAAATCCACTGAGTAACTACATATATATTTATGGATCTAGTTGTCTATGAGCACAGCACAGACCATGGTGAGCTTTCCATGTGGTGTCATCATTACACCTTTATTTGGCCTTTTTGCATCTGTCCACAAGAAACCAGAGGCACCATCTCTCTTTGTGATATCCTTTAGCATCTTGAAACTGACTAGTCTTGAAGACATATTTTGGTCCTGACTCTTATAATTATTCATGGTAGACAACACAGGAGTGAAACCCTGGATCTGACAAAGCTGTGAGCAAAACTCCAGCTGGCCTCAGCAGTACTAAGGTCAAGCTGCTGGCAGTCATGTGGGCATGTGCACAACTGCCACATGGCATTGTCACACTAACACTGAGCTGCTGCTTTCAGCTCTTCTACAGCACAGATGTTTTTGCCTCAATCTGGCAAATAATTTATCCAAGTTTTGAGTAACAGTGGGAACAGCTGCAATTTTTAACTCACAAAAGGACGAGTTCCCCCTGTTTAGTTATTACATCATGGAGAAATAAAGTAGGAAATAAGGATATAGTAAACATATTTTCTAGCCCTTTTCTTAGGGAATAAAATTCCTCATTCCTGCCTACTACAAAGACCCAGACCCACAAGATAATTTGTGCAAGCAATGCAAATCATGAACATGGTAAATGCATGCTTGGATTTGGACCACAAATTAAACTCTCACGGACCTCATTGAGATCTCAGATGATTTCCCTGCTTCCAGGAGAGACCTTGCATTTCTTGGCGTTCAGCCTCCCTGCAGCTGCAGCACAGCATCACCATCATAGCTGTGAAGGCAAGACACAGTGGCCAGCTTTGCTGGCAGGGTTGGGCTTCCCATGGAGCTGTCCCTGTGAACACTGCTCAGAGTGCTCTTGGGAAAAAGAGCTGAACATCCCTGGTAACCAGAGTCACATGGGGCTTCTTTCTGCTGTGGCATCACTGAGAAGATTCAAAAGTAGGGGTTTTCATTTTGGCTTTGTGGAGAGTCAGATTATAAAAATTATTATGAAATTCCATTTTTGCTTCTTCTAAGTGAGTTATTTTGTTGATAGAAAATTGCAGCCAGCTCTAGGTAGCTGCTCGCTCTGTAAGTGGCCCTCTAGCAAAGAGAAGCACAGAAGACCCAGAGCACAATAAAAACCTAAAGTGGTCAAAAGAAGGGCAGGGTACAAGGGATGCTGCAAAGGACATGCAGCTGGCAAGGCTGAACACCTTCAAATCTTTGGTCAGGAGATGGATTGTAAGATACCTCAGGGCACCTGTACAGAGAGGGCTGATAACCCTTGGAATCTAAGGAACCTTGCACACTGATAGACAAACAGCTGTAGGAACACAGGACAGTCAAGATACCTAAAGGACAGCATGATCCCAGGTTTGGGTTGCTAAATCAAGCTCTGAGAGCTGACAGCAAGCCGGGGACCAAGAAAACATCCTTCTCTTGCCTTCTGCAAAAGGTTGTGGCCAAACCAAAGAATATAACTGACATGATAATTGTCCTAGATTACAATGTAGGGTGTAACAAATAGTATATATTCTATTATCATCTTCACAAGCTGTTAAAGCAGGTGGGGCAGTGCTCGTTATCTCCTACCATGACTCATCCCTGATAGGTCCCTCAGGGGGCTGTCAATGTTTAATGGGCTGTCAAGGACCCACCGAATGACCCGTAAAATTACATAGTCCCACTGTGAGATGCTTCACCCCAGGGGGAGGATCCAAGCATTCCCACCTGGATATAAACTGGGTTTAGACCAGCACAGATCTCTTACCTACTGGATTCCCAGAGGACAAGAGCTACCACTGGACCTTCAGGTGAAGACCAGATCTACAGGATCACTGCTCCAACAGACCCATCACTCCAGGAGGACTGCAGCCACCATTTACTCGGACTACTACCAACGCCCTGACTGACATGGTGTCAGGTTGCTTTCTGACTCTGTCAGTGGTTTCTTTTTGTACTGTTGCATTGGGGGTTTTTTGTTTTCCCTATTAAAATGTATTTCTGACTTGGAGTCTCTCACTGGTTTGCTTTCAAACCAGCACAATAATGTATATGCTGATACAGGAGACTTCATCACTACATTGTTCTTGCTATTTTGTAGGTTGCCAAGAGCATGACTATAAGCTTTCCTCTAATATAACAGCAAAATTAGATGATCCTAACAGTTATTCATGAAGAAGCATATGAGGCTACACACAATCAGCAGAGGAATAAACTAAAACTTATTTTGTAGACTTAATGACATATTCACTTATTCTGGCATATCTTCCCAAAACTGGCCTATAACCTAAAGAACAGGCAATGTTTAAAAACTCAAAACAAGAAATGCAGGCTACCCCAGCACAATGCTGCTGATCTCTCAGCAACATAATTGAGAGAAGAATGTAGTCTATGAGGTATTCGTATTTTTAGAAATTAAATAGTTGTTCTATTAAAATAAATATGATGCCATGTAATACAATTTATCCAGAGACTAGAAATATAATAGTACTCGAAATCAAAACACAGGAGCTAAAATTAAAATTAAAACCCCTCACATTTAAGATATACTGTACTCAGTTAAAATAACAGCTAAATGCCAGCTTATATTTCTGTGTAGGAATATATTTAACCAATAAAACACCACAAAAATATTTTGTCTTTAACATAGGGAACTATATTAACTCTATTTTTTGAAAGAAGAAAAGAAAAAAGATTTTTTAATTAGCAGCTGTAAATTACTTATTAACCTCAAAATAAATTA
>NW_008668581.1:43624-74673 GCF_000695815.1 Acanthisitta chloris
CATTAGTTAAAAAACAGGTAAACTGTTAAAAAAGTCCATAACTTAATATACATAGGCAACGTGAGTTCTTAAATGTGCAGTGATAGGGATATTAAAAACCACCACACTGATAAAATTCTGCTTTAAAGATGGGACCTCATATGCCAACTTTCAACAGAGAGTGATTTCTTAAAGTCAAGCCATAAACCCTAAACCTGGGATTTCATGGCGACACTATAATTTATAATACTTCTGCAGTTTTCAATTATTCAGATGCTCATGGCCCAACAAATTGAATAATGAATGGAGTAATGAATTGAACCCTGACAAGATGATAACAGAAAATATTATGAGTAGTCAATACACAGTGGAACCCACTTACAGAAAGATCCCTCAAAGAAATAACTTGTTTGAAGGACACATTTTCTCTTGAAATTCAAAAGACTTGCAGGAAAATGTGTGCAGGAGTTGCCATTAACAAATAACTGCCAAAGGCATAAACCTGCAGAACAGTAGTATATTTCTAGTGACTGAACTGTGAATCATAATCATAAATAGGCCAGTTATATTTTCTGTGGATGTAGGTTATGCATTTCATTATTGCTTTTTTTCTTCCTCCCTCTAATGCCACAGAGAGAGAAAAAGAATGGCCATATAAATTCTTAAACAGTTTAGCTGCAGGCTTAGCCTTGGAGGTGTGATGATATTCTGCAGATGCTAAAGCACACAGGTCTTAACAGCATTTAATACATTTGCATCCACACTGCAAGCCAGAAACATAAATAATAAAAATGATAAATATACTGTTCAGAAATAGAGAAGGTAATGCACGTTTCTGTCTACTAGCTAGTATTTAAAGGAGCAGTGCAGGCAGCCAGAAAACGCCATGTTAAAAAAAAAAATTGCACAGGTTTGAAAGAAATAAGACAAGAAAAAATGCTGCAAAAATCCCACCCTAAAACCAGATTAAAATAGAGCATTATTCTGCATTGGCAAAGAGATAGCTTATCCTACATATTGAAAATTTATTAGATGTTGACCACTGCTTCAAACTAAGGAAAACAACACTGCCTTCCAAAAACTGACCCCAAGCTTTGTGCCAAAAGTCAAAATATGCCTTTTATGCAAGTCTGGAAAATATTGGACTAACTAGAAGAGAAAAAAATCCTGACTCCTTTTAGAGTAGATCCAAACACAAAGTCAGTTATTTGTGGCATGTTTTGCATGAATCCAGGGTTGGTCTTCAGTCCTGGGTCAATGCTTTTACTGAGTTCACCCCAAAGACCCAAATATCTGTAAACACTGTAAAAGCTAGAAATAAACTTAACAGCCCCAGACTATTTGTGACTACTTTTGTACTACCTAATTTGATTCAGCAAAGAAAACTAGAAGGTATCAGAACACCCCAACCTTAGTTGTGTTCGGCTTCCCACAAGCCAGGGCTAAAAAAAATTTTAAAATAAAAAAAGGAAGTTCAGAAGTCAGGATGTTTTATATTCAATATTCAAATATTACAGTGGGTTTATGACCCCATCTGTTGCCAAATAAGTTTACCCCATGGAACTGTTGGGAAAGAAGTGTGCTCATTTCTGTCAAGTAGTGAAAGAAAATGCCCATTTCCAGCATTCTGAAGAAAAAAAACCAGGAACCCAGGAACCAGTGGCCAGCTGGCATAGCCCAACATTCAGGAGCATATATGAAAGCTTGGACTAGCATTGAAAAGGCAAGTCTGTCTTAAGAGTGAATTGGCTTTGAAAATAAGATCGTCTAATAGAATCACTCTAATTACACTTTAAAATCACTTACACTTTTATTTCAGCATTTTCATCATCCTGCTGGTACTAAATGACCTCCAATCATATTCTACACATTAAATTGCACCCTTTGCCTTTCCACTGTTCTTCAAAAATTGTGTTTTTTCTTTAACAGGTCTGACACTCGTCTTTTTCCATGAGCATTTTTGCCTAGTATTTAACTCATTTTCCTAGTATTTAACTCATTAATTGTGGCAGCTCACATTGCTTATCAAATCCAATATCCCATTATTGAAATCATGATCTAGCCATAAAAACACATTGATTTGTGTTTACTGTTAATATTTTCCAGCTTTTAAAGCACATTTTCCTCACCAGAAGAACGATTTGGTGCTCAATTCTGTCATCTTACCTCATACTGAGCAGCTCCAATGAAGCCAATGGAAAGACAAGACTCAGTGTAGCACAGGGATAGGATTCTTAACTAAAGAGAGAAACTTTTAAAGAACTTAATTTAAATTATTGCTATCATTCTTAAGCTCAGCTGCTATTGAGGGCAGTGGGAACTGCTGCAGAGAAAGCCTAGTAACTAGTTTTATACAGGCTTAAACTGTACTCACCTTCCTTCATTTTCCTTCTCCATAAACAGCTGTGAACTGCAGTGCTAAATTGAAAGACATGCAAAGCTCTTGCAAAGGATATGGGAAAGCTCTTTGTAAAAAGTCTGACCTGGAAATAGTCTACGCCTCACTTGAAGACAACTGTCCTGAACTGAGGTTCAGCTGTTCTCAAAGTGATCCTTCACCAAAGAGATCTAAATTTCAGCCTGGTACTGCTGGTATAATTTTGGTATGGTGGAATCCTGCCCCCACAAGGTGGGGGCTTCAAGAGAAGATCAAAGTAATTTTAAGAACATAACATTTGGAAAATGTCAGCCAGCTACTATTAGAGGAAAATCACCTAAAATGTATTTCTGAAGCACTTGCACTGCAAAAACACTTTTTTTTCCAGTGGCATTTTCTTCCATTGGGGCCTGTGTTTGATATTCCTCAGAATTTATTTTTTTTACTAGACTGCTTTTCTCCCAGAGGTCTCTTAATAGGAAAAGCACCTCTGTATCTTTATCACTACATTGTATTTCTCATCATTTGTCTGGTGTCTTTAAGAAATTCATTTCCTTCATTAAAAGAGTAGTTATACATGGATGGTGAAGAGCCCTGGGCAAGTTGTCTTTACTTACTTTATCTGTCTGTATAGCCTATACTCTATGAGTCTCCATTAAACAGTTTGGGTTACAAATTACTCAAAATTTTAATAAAAATGATCATTTGTTTGTATGCCTTAGTTCACACCTTAGCTAGGCAAGGCACTAAAATGGGTGATATTTAAATTCTGTTATGTGCTCCAATATTTCCCAAACATGTTGGGCTTACCAGACAAAAGACATCTTGCAATTATAAAATCACTGTTTTATGATAGTTTCAGTTAGCTGTGTACAAGAAGGTTTCATCATGCAAACTTAGCTCCAATTTGGGCTAGCACAACTTGCTGCTGCTGTTTCAGGACACACCTCCTGCAGCAGCATCAGAGCAGTTCAGTGGTTCTCACCTCTCTACCCACCATAGAGCAACATTTATGCAAGCAGGTCATGCTGATGCTAATATATGGGTTATCAGCATAAATCCACTGTTCCGTATGGTAATAAATTCAAAATCACCTATCAGGTTTTTAAAAGCTCAAAACAGAGACTTTCCTGAAACTGCTACTCTGTCTAGCAGCTCTGTCTTCTAAGACCTAAAACATTACATGAATTCCACTTCAAATCAGACTGTGGCATCACCTTTGCCAATTCCCAGCTATGTGAATTACATGTTGCCCATTTAAAAGCATTGCCCAAGTGCCTATCCCAGCAAGTTCAGGCAGAAACAGCACCTCTCTTCACACTCAGCCCCAGGATGCAGCATCATGGGGTCAGGCACAGCCCCTGCATTCCATCTCAGTGCTGGGGAAATAAATGAGTCCTTTGCTTGTTTGATGGGGAAATGCTGCAAAGCAAGCGCATAGGCATCCCCGTGAAATGAAAAGGCTTGTTAAAGTCAGATGTTATTTAACACCCCTTTCATCATGTTGATTTTTAAACTTCTGTGAGGAGAGGTAAAAACACAGCTGTACTGAGAAATGAGAGGTTATACTGTGGTCAGTCTGGGCTCCTCAATTTAAAAAGGACATTGAGGCACTGGAGCAAGTCCAGAAGAGGGCAATGAGGCTCATAAAAGGTCTAGAACACATGTTGTATGAGGAAGGCTGAGGGTTTGTTTAGCCTTGAGAAGAGGCAGCTCAGGGGTGACCTCATCATTCTCTACAACTACTTGAAAGAGGGTTGTAGAGAAGTGGGGGATGGTCTCTCCTGCCATGCCTGCAGTGAGAGGACAGGACTAGAGGGTCATAAGCTGAGACATGGAAGATCCATGTTAGATGTTAGGAAACATTTTTTCACTGTTAGAGTGGTCAGGCACTGGAATAGGTTGCCCAAGGAGGTGGTGGAGTCATCATATCTGAAGGTGTTTAAGAAGCATCTGGATTTGGCACTGGAGGATATGGTTTAGGACTTAAGGGTTACAGCAGAGTGGCAGGTTAGTGGTTGGACTCAATGGTCTTACAAAGATCCATGTTAGATGTTAGGAAACATTTTTTCACTGTTAGAGTGGTCAGGCACTGGAATAGGTTGCCCAAGGAGGTGGTGGAGTCATCATATCTGAAGGTGTTTAAGAAGCATCTGGATTTGGCACTGGAGGATATGGTTTAGGACTTAAGGGTTACAGCAGAGTGGCAGGTTAGTGGTTGGACTCAATGGTCTTACAAGTCTCCTCTAACCTTGATGATTGTGCGATTCTCTGATTCTAAGTACTGAAGGATGCATGTCCCTGCTCAGAGCCAAACACTGAGGGAACACCTGCGAGGGATTCCAGAGATGAGCAGGGGGGACTCAGTAAGGAGTTTCAGGAGCTCATTTTCTTTGGCTGCTCTCAGCTTTTCTTTGAACACTGTTTAATCATCCCTATTAAATTTACTTTTCTTACTTCAAGAGCTCCTGAAGATAATCCAAAGGATACAGGTCATGCTGCTATTCAGTAAACACACATGCACTGATACTCATACTGATACAAAAGAAGCAACTAAATCAGTAACAGCCACAAATCTTTGGCACAAAGTAAAAGGAAACAAGGGATGACAATTTAATATGAAGTAAAGATTCGATCTTTCTTCTACAGATCTACACTCAATCCAAATTTATTCTTTATCCTATGCCTCTCTTTCCCAATAATCATCTCCATTTACTGAATGGCAGTCCCAGAAGCCTTCAAAACCATAGCACTTGTATGGCAAGACAAATTCACTTACGAAAAAATACTGGGATTTTGAGGGGCTTGTTTGGTTTGGTTTTGGGGGACAGACACAACAAGACACTTTCTGTAAACACCAAGGGTACCTCTAAGTAGATTATTTTTAATTGCATACAGTCTTAATATGATTCAGCACACCAATGAGAGTCCACTTCTCAACCAGATCAGACTTTGAAGTCCTTACCCTCCAATGGTGAGGAGACATGCCACTGCCCCAAAAGCAGTCTACACTCCAGGAAGTCCCTACACCTCATTCAAGCTTAAATGTCAAATACACCTCGTACTGGTATTTTGCACAATTATTAATATTACCCCATAAGCATCTAACAACCTGATGTATGTAATTTATTACAGATTTAAAACATTTCTTTTGGAATTTCATTTTCATATTATTGACATGACTGCTAAAACCAGTTGCTTACACAGAATGAAAACTGCACAAACAAAAATGCAAGCATCATTTAATATAGAAAAAAATGGTTATAAATACTGTGTTATTGCCTTTCTAATTGTTACAGAAAAATGAAATGCTAAAGCATGTTTTATTAAACCACAGCTTTTATGATGTCCTCTCTTCCATGAGATTGTCTCATGTTTTATTTTACTAACTCTGAAAACACTGCTGGAGTTAAATATATAATAGGAAATGGTTTGGGTTTTTTTTAAATCATGCTTCACAGTTAGATTTACTAATCCAGTTAAAACTGCATCACTTCAAAGCCTAATGTATAAAACAATTTTATCTAATATGCTAAGAAAGACCAGACTGAAGATTATACTGTCTCGATCTATTAAACAGACAGCTCCAGTCAGTGAGTCTGCTTTTGAACAGATTCCTTTCTTTTTGGATACAGAAATCCATAATGTTACTCAGAAAAGTCTTTAAGAATGTGTACATACAAAGTCAAACATGTATATATAGTCCCTCTGGAGTCAGTGGGATTCAATGTATTTAAACACCTGCACTCATGGTGCATTTTGTTGGATGAGAGCCGTACAAAATATCAACACCTGGATTAAAGCATAAGCATCCATAAAATTAATATCTAAATCAAAACTGTAGCACAGTTCTAACTGCATTAAGCACTACGATAACACTTTGTACTTGGAAAATCCCATATGGTGAACATATACCTGGCAAATAGCAGTAAATCATCCAGGATTAGGTTGCTTATGTACCTACAGATCTGGTACTGGAGTGATGTTCTATTTGGAAGGTCAAAACTCAGACAAATACAGCAGTTCTAACGTCAAGAAAGGCAGCTTTATAAAATAATGGCACATGGTACTTAATACAGAATTTCTCATGAAACTCAGACAAGTACAGCAGTTCTAATGTCAAGAAAGGCAGCTTTATAAAATAATGGCACATGGTACTTAATACAGAATTTCTCATTTGTGGAAGTGTTTATGTTGGACTTTCTGCAGGGCCAGCAGGAGTTACATACACTGTGGTTTGTGGGATTCATCTGAGACCAAGGCATTGCTGTGCTAAACACTATATTGTAAAAAACAGTCTTTGCCATAAAGAATGCATTGCTTAAATGAACAAGCAAAAGATGGTAAGAGTGGTAACAGAGACCACCACAGATAAGCAGACTGTTCCAAGATCTCAGAGGAGACCAGTGCCATGGATGTGGTTGGAATCTGCCTGACTGGGAGAGGGACCTGGAAGTCTGATAGACAACAAACAGTATTAGTTCTGGGGACAAGGATCAAAAGGATACGTGAGTGCCGCCAGCTTCACTGAAGACCATCCCCAGAATCTGGCTCATGATGTGAAGGTGTCTCCCACCTATCCCAGCCAAATTCTTTAAGCACAGTATCGTAAGCTATATTTCTTACGGGAAAGGCAAGTCCTTTAGGGTACCATGAAGGAATGCAACTGTACAAACAACTGATCAACTGTGTAGACTGGGCACCTTATCCAAAATGAACACTTGCGGGGTTTTTTTCTCTCTCTCCCAAGCAGACTATTGAGACAAGGGAAATGTCCTTTCTGGAGTCTTAAAAGTCACTCTCCTATAGTTGAAAGCACTCTATCTGGCACAGCAAGCACATGCATTATGCTCTTCACCTGCCATTTCACACACACCTGTGCAGGACGAGACCTTCTCTTGTCATGGAAGCAGTGTCCAACACTGAAGGGCTCCAGGCTGAATAGAGAAGACCACTGTGAGTTTTGCTGGACTTGGTCTGAATATTTAATGTCCTCCCTTGCTGCTCTTCCAGGAGGTCAGACTTCAAGAGAAGTCCATGCAGCACAACAGACACAGGCACTTGCACATTTGAGAGGCGTTTAACATGTGCACACACAAGTCCCTAGGATTTTTTTAAATAGTGAAATAAACAAGAAAGGTGGGGGAAAGCAGAGGAAAAACTTCCTCTCTGATCATTAGTGTAAACCTAGTTCTGGCACATTATAGAAAATTAGTAGCTTTTAAGAAAGGGCTTTTAATTGCTTAATTTAAGTAATGTGGACAATGGCATACGTGTTTTATTTTAGGGTCTATCTAG
The DNA here is from genome assembly GCF_000695815.1 of Acanthisitta chloris. Lineage (NCBI taxonomy): Eukaryota > Metazoa > Chordata > Aves > Passeriformes > Acanthisittidae > Acanthisitta > Acanthisitta chloris. The sequence goes on from NW_008668581.1 coordinate 51,279, forward strand.
CCCACTCAGAAAATGTAATGGACCTAATTTTCATTTAGTATAGGTCTGTGCAGTTCCTAAAACATCTAAATGGCTATTAATTTAATCAGGTAATTTAACTATAGCTCTAGAAAAGGCCACCAGCTAGTTGTCACGCAATGATTATGAGGATGACATTTCTATCCCATGATGCCAGAGGCAGACTTTGATACATCATTTTCTTTTTGAAGGTTAAACTCAGATAACCTGCCTTTGGCATTTAATTAGCTACATATTAAACACTCTTTTAATAATAAAATGATTAAAAATTTTATTGCTTCTCAAATGAGGCCCTTTTAGATAGATTTAATGACTTGGTTAGAGCACTGTAGTTTGTGAACCAAACCTTAGTTAGACCAGTATATAGTATAATGATATGCTTTACAGCTTGCAAAATCTGTATTTTATTCAAATGACTGCCATAATCATTTTGGGTAAAACTTATAATGCATTCTTCTGTATTTTTAAGTCTAACTGTTAAATGTCATTGAAAAGTAATCGAGAACCAACTGATTTCAGGATTTAAAGAAATGATCAAATTCAGGTAGTTACATTAAGCTGCAGTAGGATTAATGTACTGTATTTTATACAGAAATTGTTTACCCTTTTAAAAATCATTTTTCACAGTTCAGTATCTGTAAAAAAAAAACACCTCATGTTCACCTAGCAATGATAAAAAAGCGTGAAGTGGCTGACAGTCTCCACTCTTTATTTGGTATAAAAATGTTAGCAATTTAATGAAAACTGACACAAAAAAAGATAATATTTTTCCCATTCCTGCATGGTAATAACAGTGTCATGACTGCAAAATAGCTGTAAAGATAATAATTCCATGGGCTGTGCCCACAGAGCAAACAGTACTATAAAGCAAAGCAAGTACATGGCATTTAAGAATATATATATTTTATGTCTGTGTGCATATAGATTCGTCTCTATACTTAAACCAAACAAGTACCTTATCTAAAGATTAAGGTAATTATTAAAAGCTCAACTTTTTGCAGCCAGGAGTTTGGCCCACCAAAATCCCATCACCTTCACAGCCAGAACTAGGTCATCTCCTCACAGGCAGTTAGTTACTGGCAGAGACGCATAATGTAGGAATCAACCTACCATCCAGTCCCCTTAAAAGTGGTCCCTTAGGGAAGAAGTACATTGTCAGGACAGCTGGATAAAGAGGGAAGTTCATCTCCAAGTCTGTCAACCTAGCACTTTTCATGGGCATAAAATGAAGGAGAAAAAACAAGAGCAAACCCAATGAAGAACTGAAAAGTAATATCTTTTAAACGGTACTGCTTTGTTTCCAAGTCTTTGGAGCCTTACTCATTGTTTAGATCCTGCTAGAAAAAATCTTTCTTCAACACCTACTGAACCCAGTCATGACAAAGTAAAAGCCTGAGCCTTTTTAAACCTGCCCTTTATAGGCAGAAAGCACAGATTATTTCCTTTGCCAAGATCTATCTGTTAAAGGAAAAGTGGGAGGCCATAAGGATTGTGGCTATGCCCTTTTAATTTTCAAACTGCCTTAGTCCCTGTCCAGATGTAAATTAAGACAATCTGGAAGTTACTCTACTTACAGACTCAGCTGAGCATGCCACAGGGAGTAGAGGTCTACTCCCTGTTCTTCCCATGTCTCCTAGGCAGGCATACACTGGTATCATTCTCACCACTGACATCCACACAACTTTACACCTCAGTTGATACAAGAAATGACATATCTATAGAGTCAGGGCATGTGGCCGTGTCAGGGCCATGCACATGCCAACAGGCTCTAATTGCCTTGACCAGCCTCTTGTGCAGAGTGTACCTGTATTTGTACCTTGGTGGTACATTGGCCTAACATTGTAATCACAGGCCTGCCTGGGTTGCTGGTTGACCCTGGTTGCTGTTGTTAAACTCAGTCTGTTCCTCTTGGTTAGGTACTGTAGGGCTGAGAAATCCCTGCCTGAGCTTCCCTTGCTGTTACCCTTGCCTCTGGTCTCACCTGGCCTTGGGAAACCCTGCTCCTGTGGCTCTCTGGCAGGTTGCTAGTCAACACAAAATTCTGAGATTGGGTTTTTTGGTGGGTTTTTTTTTGTGGAGTGTTTTTTGCAGTGGGTTTTAGTTTGGTTTGGTTTTTTAACTGAATATATCTGTACAACATAACATGTGGAACTAACCAAGATAGACTGGAAAAAACAAGTTAGGTAATAAAGCCAGTACAGGTGTATTAAAATTATGCTTTTCAGGGGCTAACACATCCCTGTGAGAAGCCTGGCCACTCTAGCTCCTGTCAAATGTTGAGAGTTATTGTCAATGGTTTCATAAAGCATTATGCTGGTATATGGACATTCCTAACATGCTCCCTTTCAGGTTTTTTGGGGACAGACCTCGTTCCAATATTTAAGATGTCTGTATGCCTAATTATATGATATCTGTAAAAGGGTAAGAGGTGCTTCACTTGATGCTTGCAGCACCTAACCCATGAGAAGAGACAAAACTTCAGAAGTGCTGCCCTGATAGCCCAAAGGTGGTACTATATAGTGCATTTACATTTTATAACCTAGAGAAAAGCATGGCCACAGAGGACTGCCTCAGAAAGGCTCCTAGTAGAAATTGTAGTCGCTATGTCAAAAGAAAAAGATGAGGGTATCAGCTCTTGGGCAGTTCTTGCAAAGGTAAATGGAGACCATGTAAAATATCACCATTTTTGTATGCCTCCACTTTACTAAAATGCTGTTAAGCAATAAGGAACCAGAACCATGTACCAAGAACTAAAGGTTATAGAAGCTATTTCTCATCATACTTAGTGGACATGTGGCTTGAAGAAACAGTTTATCACTGGGGTGATGACACTCCCATTGCTGCCTTTACATTGCCCTTTTGTGAGGTGTGGGCAGAAAGAAAATCTCTAAAAGTTTGTCTTCAAGCAGGTTCAGATTTCAACATGAACTCAAGAAGAATGGTGGTGGGGAAGAAGACAGGCCAAGGATTTTCTTAAGTAGCAGATCTACAAGCTTGTCAGTACAAAAAAAGAGAAAATTAGTCTTTCTAGATTTGTATTTTGGTAGCATCCATTTTAAACATGCTTTCCAACACTGCTACCCTTTCCACGATGACTTCTGTTTTCTGGGTTTTTTTCTTGTGGAAGTCGAATCTTCCCTTTCAAATCACCTAACTCTGTAAGCTATTGTTGCTTAAAAGCTGAGGAATAAAACAAGCAGCAAATCTGTTTTACAATGCAAATGCCCTCTTCGAGTCATGCATGTGCCTGCTCTGACATGCACACCCTCTGCAAAAATTCCTAGGCATACCAGCTTCCACAGTCTCATTTTTCTTGGTGAATAATGACTATCTCTTTTCCTATGTTACACTTCTGTGCCCAGCTATTCGGTTTCAGCTTTTTCACAAGGGAAAAAGGTGTGATCTTAATATCATGGGATGATACTGTAGTGTATTATTTTACTATGCATCTATGCTTCAGGTAAACTAGTGAATCAAGAAGGTTCAGGCAACACTCTCTCTTTTTACTCCTGTTTTGAAACTGCAGAATTTTCACTCTTGAATACTACAAAAGGACTTCCTAGTGTGGTGGATTACATGGCCAAGGATGAGATCTATACTCACATAGAAATTGTTAGCCCTTTTATGCCTCTTTCAGTGCTCACTAGGACTAGTCAATGTAAATACATGCCAGAAATTTTCCTCCAGCAATGCCACCAAGCAGATACTTGGGTAATGGCCTGACTTCAGAAAAGACAATGGGAAAACTCTGCCTGCCTGTAGTGATGCTCATGTTTCTTCCAAGTTATTCAAATACATCAGTTACAGTTAAGTCAAAGGTTTTGTATTAAGGGTGCTGTATTTATGTCTACACCAAGGTAGTCACTTGTAATGAAATAAAACTTTTCCCTTTCTCCTGGGCATGTGATCCTACACTCCCCAATACCTTACATTGTCAGTTCATCACATCAATAAACATCTAACTTGGCAAGGAGAAAGTTTTCTGGTCGCACAGTCAGCTGATCTGGCTCACTAAGAGATTTGACAAACCCCATAGCTGGCTTAAGGGAACAAATCTGACTGGAACCAGGATGGTCCCTTTCAACAACAGCAAACCTTTTGCTGTCATCAAATTATGTCCTAAATAGGAACAGAAACCTAAAAAAATCTTCAGTACAAAAATATTCTTCCTTTGAATTTAAAAAAAAAAAAAGCCAAATAGAAAACACAGAGCTATAAAAAACAGTAGACAATGAAGAAGACTTTGACATCAGAAAGATAGTGTTTGACCAATAAATGTCTGAGATAATTGTTTTAAAAGTATTTACTGTTAAAAAAGTTAAAGTCACACTATTAGTTCAACATCACCTTTTGAGATTTGAAATGCTTGAAGAGAAGTCAAGACAGAACAATACAGAAACAGGTGTGCATTTTCACATTTCAACGTTCTTTAGCTCTGAAGCTAACATTGAAGCTTAGTGGATTTCAATTTCTGGTTTTTTTGGAGGAGAAATACTGAAGAGAAATACTGGTTTGGAGTTCTACACACTTACAGAATGTAATGCTTCTGGCAGAATGAAAACAAACCCAAGAAAGCATAGCATTATTAAGCTTTTTACTTTCACAAACAGGGAAAGAACATAATAGACACACAAACACACACAAAAAGAAAATCAAAACCCATCAAACAACCAACAACCCAAACTTCTTGTTTCCCCCTAGTCACCTGAATAAAAGAGCTTCCCTTTCATATGAAGTTCTGGTTCAGGCCCTGGTGGGCATAGGAGCTTCTACGAGTTAAAAGATTACCACAGAAAAGGGAATCAGTGTCTGGTATCTTGGAACTACTTAATTTAACCCAAAAATTACTTTTTCTCTTCAAACTGGGGGGAGAGTTTCTGCTGAATATTTCTTCAGCTCCAAATAAAATCCAGTTGATCCATCAGGATTCATATTTAAATTAATGTTATTATTTCTACCATTCTGTGTATGAATTCAGAATTACGTGTACAGTTTGTTCCTGAACCCAAAGTAGGAATCCTGACCTGAGACAATGGAGCAATGTACTGTTCCAGCATATACCTTGGCCTGTGCCAGAAAGCATGTGATTTTTTTGTTTTATTACTGGCTTAGCATTCAAAATAATAAAGAAGTGATCACTTGCAAGGATGTATGCCAAATCATCAGGCATACTTTGATCAGACATTTGCATCATACAGAGTGATGAACGACCGAAGTTGACTGCCTTTGTGGCAATTATACCGTAGGAAGTGATTAGTTTTCTGCTCATAACCCCATCTACTAGTCTTAGTATCTCTTTACCTCCACTACAGTAACTCTGAAGAGGATACTTTTCCATTCAGGTTACACATTCTTTGTAGTAGTCTATTGAACTCAGCTGCTGTGCTCAGCCACACATACAAGATGCAGAACTGCATTTTCATTACTGAAAATGCTTTGCCTGTAGCAGTCCCTGTTGCAGAAGAAAAGTTTGATGTGCCCAGTGAAAGGGAGTGCTTGCTGAACTGAAAGGGAGCAGCTGAAGAATAAATTACCAGTATACAAGTCCAAAACAGAAATTGCTGCATTTTTTTTTAATCCAAACTTCCCACAGACATGTACAACTTTTCCTGTGTAGGATTACAGCAAGGATTCTCAGTTTTACAAGAACAAGTAAAATCCAGCTTTGCCTAACAACTACTACCTGCAAAGCACAGGAGCTTTCCCTTTCTTTCCTTATGAGAAGTACATGAAAATGTTATTCCTTTTGCTGTCATCAAATTATGTCCTAAATAGGAACAGAAACCTAAAAAAACTTCAGTAGAAAAATATTCTTCCTTCGAATTAAAAAAAAAAAGCCAGATAGAAAACACAGAGCTATAAAGAAACAGTAGACAATGAAGACTTTAACATCAGAAAGATAGTGTTTGACCAAAAAATGTCTGAGATAATTGTTTTAAAAGCCTTTTGCTGTCATCAAATTATGTCCTAAATAGGAACAGAAACCTAAAAAAACTTCAGTAGAAAAATATTCTTCCTTCGAATTAAAAAAAAAAAGCCAGATAGAAAACACAGAGCTATAAAGAAACAGTAGACAATGAAGACTTTAACATCAGAAAGATAGTGTTTGACCAAAAAATGTCTGAGATAATTGTTTTAAAAGTATTTACTGTTAAAAAAGAAAAGTTCACACTATTAGTTCAACATCACCTTTTGAGATTTGAAATGCTTGAAGAGAAGTCAAGACAGAACAATACAGAAATAGGTATTTCTGTACCTAAACCCACACAAACCTAAACCCCAAAGCTGTTGTTTCTCTGCTCACTTGCTGCTTTGCTGTCTCCCCTCAAGGACAGAATCTTGGGGGTTTCATGTAATTTGTAGAAAATGCAATGCTTTCCAGCTCTTTCATTTATGTTATGCAAAGTCAGTATTCTCCTCTCCAGAATTTAAAGCATACCCAGTGAAACTTGACAGGTAAGGGAGGGTAGGTGGAGAAAGGTCTTAGAGGTCTGAGAAAGAGAATATAATTTACAATGCCTAAAACCATAAAATCTCATTAAATATGTAAAGGCAGCATACCTACCAGGAGAGGAAACTAGGTAGGGCTGGCCCCAAGTACAGAGGATGTGCTCCACAGAGACTCCCTGGTGACCTTCAGTGGGGAGAGGACTGTGTGCCAGTGAGCTTTCTCACACCGTGGCAGAAGTCTTGTGGGATGTTCTCCAGCAAGATGAACTGCTGGGACACCACTCCATTCCCCCTCCCTCTTCATCAATAGTGGATGAAGTGTGGGGTCTGCCTGTATATTTGTCCATCACACCACTCCTTTGCTTGGGAGGATTGCTGGGAAGAATGAAAAATACCTACCCTGTTGCATTAGATTTAAAGAGCATTCCTGTGAAGCATCCAAGATTTTTTTGCAGTTTCTACTGTAAATCTGATCATCTGGTGTTTTGAGCATATAGGTAGGGTGTAGGATGTATACCTGTCCTCTAAATTATGACCCACCTCAGCCCAGGAAAGCCCATCATTGGGCAGATCTTACCCTTGTCTCTCATTCTGGTTCAAAATTCTTCCCCAAGATACCTCAACCAAATTCTGAAAAAAGCATGATTAAAACCCTATGTCTAGAAAATGCTCAATCTCATAAAACAAATGTTTCAGACAAATCCTGGTTTTGAGCTTTCCCAAGCATGTCACGTTCAGCCTGCAGATGGGGCTCATTTCTATGATTTCACTAGGAATAGGGTGTGCTTAAGGACCCCCAGGCACCCACACAGCCATGTGCAGAACCTGATCCTTCATATAAGAATTAGTGAAACAACACACAACTGATTCCACAGATTTCAAAATGCCTAGTGTTTTCTTAAAGAAGGACTAAATACACATGATTTACCATGATACCAACTGAAATTCATCCTTGTCCTTTTAGTTCCATACCATTTTGGGGTTTTTTTCTCCTTTCTGTTTCAGTTAGGAAAAAAAAGTTTCATCTTAAGCATGGCGCTCAGCCTGCCAGCTTTGTTATGAATATGAAAAACAAATACTCAAAAGAAATGCACCTGGCTCTACACAGTTCTCTAAAATACAGGATGCAGTGAAAGAGCAGTCACAAGTTTTACTGCAAGTACAAAAAAAACTCTGAGGTTTTTCCTTTGCGTGCTTCACATCTAATCAATTTACAATGTGACAGTATTCCTAGAAAACCCTCTTTCTCACTGTATAAAGGCCTGGTATCAAGCATTTTTGAGTGATAATTCAGTAGGATTAAATTACACTCGTGACAGCTCAACCTCACTAATGAGGTACATTTCAGTAAACTGTTGACAGAACTGTCTGGAAGGCTTCTTTAATTTACCAACATGTAACAACATGGGAAAAGCATTAGTCAGCTAGATGAAGATGAATAAGCACTGGGGTCTGGGGGCATTTTTCATTAACACATGGAAACCTAGAAGTGTTTTTGTCACTTGCTCTATTTAGCCCAAGGCAGTCACTGAATAACTGGTACCTGTTAGTGTGATTGACTTACCACAGCAACAGAAGGGATTATATTTACAAATGTCTGTATGGAAAACAAGCCAGAGAAATGTCTTTCTTTTTTCTTAAAAGATAACAGTTGTTTTGTGGGAAGATATCTTACAGCTACAGCCAGGCTGAAAGAATTTTTAAATCTTTTCAGCCTGACAGAGTGCTATATTGATTATTTCATTTCAGAGGTTCTTTTAAGACTAGATTTTTTTATAAACTTGTTTCAAACAGAGAATTCCATAGAGCTGTTGACTAGCAATAGTATATACAACATTTTACTAAGCAGAAAATATAAAAGGAAGATAAAAGGATGCAGAGACAGACTCTATGGCTTCAAGTAACACAAAACAGCTCTTCATGTGTATCAGTTTCTGCATACGTACTGCTATTACCATGCTTAAATAGAAGCTGAGGGATACTTAAGGAACTGATGGCGTCATTAAAGAGAGAGACTAAAATGCATATGAAAGCGAAGACAAAGCAATGCCAGTAATTTTAAACATGCAGCTTCCTGTAGGTGTAAATCAGTGCAGGCAATTTTAAAGATGTGATGAAAAGTCTCTTGCCCAATGCACTCAACTAATGTATCTGCAGCATTTTTAAAACAAGGAAAGTTCAATATTTGCAAATAGCTTAAGATTTAAGCAAAACAGGTTGCACCATCACTGATAGGAAGTGGTCCACTGAAGGAAAAGTCTGTCTTTCTATTTAATCAGGCTGCATATTCATTGTGTGTATGCACGTGTGCATTTTGTTCTAATTCTTCCTCAGTATCAGCTGGTGCAATGCTCACAGTTCTGTGAGTTTACTTCCCCAACAGGGACTGTCTGCTTCAGAAGAATTAAAACATTCATCGATGCAGGGATAAAAAAAGACAACTGAACCAGAACACAAATTTTCCAGTGTAGCAGAAACAAGATAAGCATCCCAAAATAAGACTGTGGTAGAGGACTGAGGGGAAGCAGGAGATTTTGTAGGCTTACCGAAAAAGAAAAAATGAAAGACTGAATTCACTCGGATGGAAATCAGACCCCAAAACCACACAGCTGTCTGATTGCATTGAATATGAACAATGTGAGAAGAAGAGAAACAAAAAAGGTGCAAATGAATCTTGCCAAGAGTAAAGTTGATGAGGTTAAGTGATAGATAACCTCTGAGTCTTTAAAAAGATTCATCTTTTCTCATTTGTATTTTTGCTAGCATGCTGCTATCTGTGGGCTACAATTGACTTATTTTTTTCCATCTGTACTGGCCATACTACCTGAACTCACCACTTCTTTCATCTGCTCCTGATTAAAACAAGACTTAATCTCATGTAATCCTATTGTCTGTGATCACAAAATTAAAATCCCCAAGTTTTAATACCAGTTAACAGCCCTCACCAGTGTCTTCAGCATTTCAGAAAGGTAAACATGACCGATGTAAAGAAAAAGGGCTTCTTGGACAACACCTGGGGAACAGCATAACTGCCATAGTCTCATGCTGAGTGTCCCCCTGTCACCTCCCTGTCACTTACACACCAACACCCTTGGCTCTAGACAACAGCAGGTTCCCAGAACAGCACATGCACAATATTAAGGACAACCTGAACGTAGAGTAAAACAAATTCTGGTCCCTTCACACCTATTGCAAACAACTTCCTACAAGAATAAAAATACTGAAGGTCTGGTGTTGGCAGGCACTTCCTTCAAACCTCTCTGTCTTCCTCTGCCAGTTCTCACCTCCCCCTGCAATCCCTCTCTCAGCTGCAGTGTTGGCATTTTGTATGGGTTGTGCTCTCCTTCACAGCAAGTGGTGGGAAGCCAAGAACTTTGAATGCATTTGTAAAACTGTTTTGAAAATGTATAGAGAAATGTCTCAAATGACAAATATCCAGGAGAAGAAAGAGGGAAGGGGAAAGGTGATTGTCATATATTGAAGAGCTCATTTAAAATTGTTTCTGAAGACCCTTGCACCTTGTAATCCCAGCGATGGGTGATTGAAAGCACTGATGCCACAAAAATGGAGTAGAAAAACAGATGCGCGCTGTGCCGATAATGTATCTTTTTTAACAGTTTGAGTCTCTGGGGCTAGAAAGGGCTGGTGTGTGACTTTGTCTCTTCCTTTTTCTCCTCAACTCAGATGCAAGTGCAATTATTATGCAGCAGGCTGAAACCTCTTTGCCAAAATAAGTTAACTTTTTTCCTTTGAGTTTTACTGTATACTGGAAAGGGGAATTACTTATACAGCTTTCATTACTTCAGCGCCAAAGTAGCTCACAGTCCTGGTGCATTCAGTGTCACAGAATTATTTGAAGGAAGGATAACACTCCTACCTGCACTTTGTATATGGCAGACCTTGAGCTCAGAAGCTGATGCATACAAACTCAGTGACTTGCCCAACATTACATGAACTTCTCTGCCATGAGGCCCTGAACTTGGGGTCACTCAAACCTGTCTATATGGAAAAATCACCAATTCAGAGAGGTTTCTTTTCAGAAAAATCAGCTTCTGAAAACACATAATTCCCTTCTTAATTGCTTCTTAGGTCTACAGCTGCCAGATCACACCTTGAATAATCCTCAGTATGATATAATCAGGCATATTAATAAGTGTTTTTTTAAAGCACTAAAATTTCCCAGCTAGTCACTACTATCCTTAGGAATAATTTCAATTGGTTTCCAGGAGAAACAGACAGGAATCTTGTAAATTTGTTCCTGCCCATGAATACTTGACCCCTTACAGAAACCAGAACTACATTTATAAGGAGGTGCTTTTTCAGAGACGAGAGTTCATAGATTTCCTCCCATGTCCCTCCTACTAAAAATACTCAAAACAAGTGGGACTTAAGAAACCAGTCTGATCCTCTGTAAAGAATAGCAGCTTTTTTTTCAAGTTCATCTCATGCATTGCCAGAAATACATAGAAAGGAGGGAAAGTGACTGACTACATTCTCATTTACTTCTGGATGACATCAGGCAGCTTCAGAGCACACATTAACATGAACCACTTCTCTTCCTCAACAAGGCAGTGTCTAGGAACATGTGTGGATTATGAACTAAATTGTGTTTTTCTCACACACAGTGACTTTCTTAGGCACAACAAATGATGCTAGAGAAATGAGTGCAGCTGAGTGAGCACAAAGGTCTATCTATCTAGGTTCTGTGAGTACATCACAAACATCCTACAGTGAATTCACCAGTGGGTCAAATTTACACTCTGGTACATCAACAGAATAACTAAATTCATACTCAGCACTGTTATCCCTTCTCTAAAGGTGAAGAAACTGGTCAGTGCAGAACGTAAAGTAGGACACTGGGATGCCAGAAAATATCAGTTTTTGAGTGCTTCTTCCCCAACATGCACACAGCCTGGGCTTGCTGGCAACACTCAGCCTCTCTGGCACACTCAGCAAAGTCACACAGCAAAGGACACACAGAGCAGACCTCAGCAGCCTTCCCTGCCCCATCCCACAGTGGAAGGACAGCAATGCCATCACATTTTCCTGACAGTTTTATTGTGCAATTCTAAAACTCGATCTTCAGGCTATTTTCTCTCTGTGTTGAAACATCCATGAGTTACTCATTTACTATATGCCCATCACTGCCTTGATTCTTTAGTTCAGTGAAGAGTCCCCTAAGTCACTGTCCTTTTCTATAAGAGTGTAATGCAAGTACTTTACCGGTGGCAATGCCTTTGGGCAATGATATCTGAAAACACTGCACTTTCCCACTCTATAGGCAGTACAGGCAACAGTCAGAAATGGCAGTCAGCTCCATCCTGTCCTCCTTGGCTCCAGTTTCCTGAACAGAAGCCCCATTCCTATCCTTGCTGACCAAGGGTAACCAGCCTTTCAGGCAGAGGTGATGAGCTGGCCTGGAGATGCACCACCTGCACACAAGGCAGCTGCCTTCCAGTGTGGCTCCTGTCTACAGGCATGGGTGGGAACAGAGGCAGAGCAATGACCATAGGTAGCAACCACACGAAGGCAACTCATTGATAACAAGCACCTGAACAAAAGTAACTGGGGGCTTCCTTGGAAAACAGCTCAGGTCCTACCTTGTCCTTCAAAACATATCCTTATTCATGTTTGTGTAGCACCACCTAACACAAGATGGAGAAGAAGCACCATCACAGAATAAATTGTAATTGTCCTAACAAGTACAGCACCTATTCCAAACAAACCACATTACTTGTTTGCAATATATGGCCTTGAGGTGCCCTAAGTGAATAGCTAGGTGGGCAGAGCATGGATATCATGCTCCATCTTTCATCTCAGAGACAAAAGCCCACTCTAAGCTGCTATTGCTGCTAACACTCTGCTCCTCCAGCTCAGAGCACTGACAATTTCAGGTCTGCTGCCCTTATCTGCTACAAGATCTGCCAGCCAAAAGATGACACACATGCCTTGTTATGACAAATTGCTTAATTACAAGTTTGGCAATATGTAATACTTTGTATTTGCTATTATCGCCAAAGCCAAAGAAAATGAAAAAAATATCCATTACCCTGAGAAAAAAGTCTACTCTTACCATAAATTTCTGATAAAGAAATGAAGTAGGTTCAAGTTTAATCACACCAGCAGTAAATCAAATATCAAATTTAAAACAACGAATTACAAAGAGCCTCCTCACAGTCACTTAGCATTGATAAATTAGTAATGTAATATTAAATTATTCATATCTTTTTTTTCTCCTTAGGACTATAATGATATACTGTACACAGCACTGATAATTTACTTAGGCTGAGTCCATTCATTTAATTATGCTGCTAAACTTGGTAGGCCAATTGGTCATCATGAGAGTTTCCAGGCAAGCTAATCACAAATATATAGAACATGTCCCTTATTGTCCCCAGCGGCTAAGTGCTAAAATGCTATTTAGTGCTCAGAAGGTTAATGTCCTGCTTATGTAAATTGTCCAATTTAACATTCAGCAGCAGTATCATAAATTCTGGCTCCAGGATTTCATTAAACGTATGTTCAAACTAGTTGACCTTAAAGGTTAACAAGCACAAGTTAAACAGGACAATTATTTAACTCGCTTCTTATCAAGAGACTGAAGCTCTCTAGCCATTTAATAGTTATGCATACTTCACAATTAGAATTCTTAAAAGGTCTCTGATAAAGCGGCAGGTCATGAATTTTCATAAGGATGTCAGATAATAACTATTTATCTGCACTTGTTTTTCTTTCTTATAAACTTAAACTTTGATCTTAACATTCAATTAGAAATTATTCCACAGAGATAGACTAGGTGACTCAAGGAGCTTGTCTTCACATTAATTTGAATCTAAATTAAGCTTTAAAAACATTGCATCTGTATTGTCTCCTACAGAAATTAATTTACAAGTTAGCGACCTATTCTTCATGCAAAAACCACTTCAGCCTTTCAGCATTAGGCGATCGAATGCCAAGTTATTACATCAGGCTAACCACTGCATTTTTATGCAAATCATAGGAAGAAAAGTCTCACTATACATCATGAAATAATTTGTATTATACACAAGCAACTTGCCTCTTACTATGTTAACCAAAGATGAAGACAGATTAGCCGAGATCATTTCTTTTTCACTCTGCCCTATTTCTCATACAGCCTCTTTTCCTGAGGCTTTGGTGAAATATGAACAACAGCAGCTTCTGAAAGTGGCTGCGTATGGCAGCAGTGATGCATTGAGAGCAGCTCCTCTGCTGACATTTCAAATCCCAAAGACAACTTCTAAATGCTACAGGATCAAGTCATAGCTTCAGGGATACATTAAAACAGTAAACATACACAAGAAATCTCTGGAGCTGACAGTAACTCTACTCCAAGGAAGTTGAAAGAAACCTTTTTTTATTTTCCAAGCTCAACAGTACAAGGTGATTTTATTATCAGATAAAATAGCAACTACAAACAGTTTTATATTTGTAAATCATGCAAATCTCACAGTATTTTAGGGAAAAAAAGGGAAATCAAATTATTTGAGAGAGAAAAAGTCTTTTCCTTTTTCAATACGATTATGCTTTCATCCAGCTCATGAGGATTTTTTTAGTACAAAATTTTATTCCTGAGGGTGTCTTTTGTAAATAGGACCAAAGGACACTTTAAACCTAGGGCCAAAATTTTTCAGCAATACCTAAAAAAATGCAGGGCAGTTGGACTAAGTCCATGAAGACGGGAAATTGACTGTGTATTTTTCCAGAATTCTATTTTATTCTCTAGTACTTTATTTTAAACGTTTTCTATCTGAAAGGAGAACAGAAAGCAATACACTTTGGCAGTCAGGACAAATACTCAAGAATAAAGCTGTATCATGTAAGTTTTGAGGGGAAGGGACTAAGCTCCTACCTCCAGTACATTTAAACAGTCCAATAAAATACGATATATTCTAAATTTGTGAAATTAGCAGGTTACTTTGGCTTGGTCCACCAGAGTTTTGTTTCTTAAAAGCACTGTAATTTAATGATGGCATAGCAGTAGATGATGAATACTCATTTGTCTTTTTAAAGGTTATTGAAAACCTTGAAGAGAAGGACTTTCCAGCATCCTGAATGTGACAGGTTTTTATGACCTCATGTGTGGCTCTTTTTCCAAACTTCATCTTTTGAATTCTGTCTTCAAATTCTTCCTGAAAGAGGACATAAATAAAGCTGAATGGCTAATGGACTAAAAACACTTATGATCAGGTTTTCATAACGAACATTATTAATGGCTTCCTTTGCACATACACTGACATATAGTGCAATACTCATTTCTAAAGTAAGATTTAGAGCCCTATTTGCAATAAAAAGCTAAGAGATGCAAATAAAAAATGAGAGATTCCATTACATGGCTACATGCAATGGATTTCTATTAAAGATAAACAGAAATGTTTTCTTCTAAAGGCAAAAAGAGCTTCATTAAAACTCACATGTGTATGTGGGGTTCATATTAATCTTCTCAGACTGACATGGGTATGTTTCTTTTACTGCTATCAACAGTACCAAAACCTTGGGTTTGGTTTTAAGTAGTAATGCACACACACATACTATTTGGGTTCTTCCTCGAGTTGTGAATCTTCATACTTATGTCAATCAGGTTGACAGAATCAAGATTTTCTCCAAACAATGAAAAAAAACCCACCAAACCCAACCAAGAAACACCCCATCCAACTTCAAGAAGTGTATATATCCCTCTGCCAGACTTATAATCTTTCTCCAACACCACCCCCCAGCCACCTTTTTCTCCTCAAAGGACAGTAATGAGACATTTAAATTCAGAGATGAAGATAGGCAACTTGAAAAATTACTCTCATACAACATGCAGCAGCCTGTCCTTTATTGGTTAAGATCACCACAAACCCTCTACTCTCACTCTTCACAAATCCCGGGGCAGCTAATTGGTTTTGTCCCTATATTGAAAGCCAAGTTGTTTTTCCTGCTGCCACCATGGGACCTCCAGGCAAGCACATTCCTGTGGAACAAATGAAGATCCTGCCAGCATGGGGAGGCTCACTTAGGCAGGAGGCTGAACAGCCCCACAAGCCCTTTACTCAATAGGACTCAGTCACAAAACAAAACCAAGAACATTTACAGAACAAACTGCTTTTGAAATTAAAAGTAAAGCTTATTTCTCTGACTTCATGTTCTTTCAATAATTTCCTTAGATCCATTCCAAGCATCCAAATTCATTGCATCAAAAGAAAACAATACTCAAGCGAGCAATTCAGTTCTTCTATACATTCACGTGGAGGTCTGTAATGTCATTCTTTTCTCAAATACACTCTAAATAATGTGGTCATGAGGCTCAAATGAAACCTTAGACAAATGACCAAATGGACACACAACCCTGAAACTGATGGTTTTACAGATGTCAAATTTCCTTGTCATGCCCAGAGACACACACACACGTTGCTGTGCTGGGTGGCTTCTCGCAGCGACAGTAAAGGCAGCAAAGCCTTCCCTATAAAAGACAGACCTGAGGAAAGCAAAGTAGATCCAAGCACACTTTGCTCTGAAACATGACAAACAGCTACACAGGTTCAGCCAAGCCCCTTGTTCCAGTCAGTAACTTCTTTCATGGGAAAATTGCTCGTGAATTCAGGGAGTTCATTTGCACTAATAATTTCTGTCAGGTATAGAGAAAAAAAAAAAAGGAAAAAAAATTATTTTAATTAATGTGAGCATTCAGATGAAAGCTGAAGGAGTAATTTTACCATAACAGGTTTGTCCATTAGCAATTCCATATGTAAATCACTAGAAGTTTACAGGCAAGCAAATGACCTTAATAATTAGTAATTATGGTTTTGCACAGGGAACAAATATATAGTATGAAATTCTCCTTTCCCTGAACATAGTGGGAGATCTGCTTCAGGGGAACCAGAAATTTATCCACCTGTCTTTTATTAAAGATGAAAGATTCCTAAACAGTCTGAAAAAGACTCCAGATTTATCGGAGAGGGTGCCTGTTGCAAGAACACAGAGCGAGGAAAACCTGATTAATATAAATTGGATGATGAATCTCTCCAGCACTTTTCTTAACAGAACAGGCTTCTGGCTTGATAGAGACACCTTTTCCTTTACCTTTACTTCGACATCTCTAAACATACATAACTTGCTTCTCACTGAAGAGTTTAGGTCTCTCTGAACATGTCCCAGACATGGCAAGACTCTTGATAGATCTCACCATGTTTAAATGAGTCTTAACTATGGTTGTTGGCCAAGTTCTCATTGAGCTGAAGGAGTATTAGCTGGATTCACTGATTAGTAGATGATTTCCACTGTGAGGAGGGAGTGTAGGAGGAGGAATTGATTTTTAGGAATAAATTACTTTGCAGCAATACATCTGAATGCAGAGTTTAGTTTCCTACGTTTAAATTGTTCTTGTGACCTTCCTACTAGCAAACTTCAGGTTCTTAAAAACATACCATTACCTCAAAATCTGAGAGTAGGACAGGAGACCAGTTGGAAACCAATTCCCATTGTGCTTCAGCTGTCCAGAGCAAAAAATTAAAACGTAATCATTTTACAGAAAATTTGCCAGTATGAGAATCATGGCTTGGGTGCATGTGGCACATCCCAGGTACAGCTCATGTGCCCACAACCTCGTGTATTCAGGCTACATCAAGGTAATTACACATAGGATTAGTATGTTTCAAGCTTACAAGAACTCATGGAGAGATTTCATGCGCTGAGAGTTCACAGGTATATAAGAGTCTTGACAAGGAGGGGACTTAGAAGCCCTTTTGAAGTGAGATTTTAGTTATTTATTTTTACTAATTGGAGCAGGCTCTTAAGCAATGAGATGCTATCAAAGGTTGGTGTATCAAAATATGGTATTAAATTAAGTGTAAAAATACACTGATCTTGTGCAAACAAATTTGAAAATAAAGGTCAAGTCCAGCTAAAAAACAGAATCTCCCTGCCTTACAGTTTAAAAAAATATATTATGAAAATGTTAAGCTAGTTCAGCATGATCTTTCTTTAGCTCTTAGACCATTTTAAAAGGGTATTATCTCATCGTCCTCAATTATCCCAGTACAGATTTTGCTTTGTAGTTACAGCACTGTTTTTGGCTATGCCTTCCACATCTCTATTTTATAATGATTTTAATGGCTGATGTGAAATCACTGCAGTGAGGCTTCATGTGGTTTTGTGAAGACTGTATAATAATGAACAAAGTAGATCTGGAGGATTTTATTATTTGAGGCAATATTTAGGCACAATTTAAAAATATTTAGCTAACAAATAATTAAACTTTTAAATAATGTATATAAACTTCCCTGAGGCTATTCTGTAGTAATAAATTACTCATCATTAATCACCTTACAGAATTATCTTTCTCTGCATTTTGTTGCTTTATAACTTGTAAGACACTCCCATTGCTAGAATTTGCAGAAGAGTCCCTGCACAACCCTTAGTGGATACAAGTTTTGGGTGTTAGATATTTAGATTATTTTCTACTACACATCGGCTCAAGCCACAGTCTCTTCCGTGATTCCGAGAGAGCAGGAGACAACTTTCTAAGCTTACCTAAGTCTTCCTGACTTTTCATATATACAAGTTTGTTCCTCTTCTCTTTTCTAATGAACACCGAGAAAATTTTTTTCAAATGAGCAGACATGATGAATATAGCTGACAATAATTTAAATGTAACCTCCACACACTTTCAAAGCCTTAAAGATTTGGATACTGTTTTGTTCTCCCACCTGCCCTCCTTGACAAGTCCTTAAACATTTAACACCTATTCAGGACATCATAAACCTACATTTTTGGGCACAAGCTCTTTTTCTCATTTGCTCACTGTAAATCTAGCTAATTCCCATGATGCACATATTGATAAAATGGAGAAAATCTGACATGAATTCCTAAAATTCCAGCCGCTAGTTCATGTTTTGAACTTGATTATGCCAGATAATACATCACTATCATAATTAATTCCTATGAAATATAGGAATAAGAATGATTATTGAGCCTGAATAAATGAATGAATGGAGTGAAAAAGAAACAGAATAGAATTTAAGATTTATCTACCATGTACGTTAAGCCCTTTAATATCTCTCTCATTTTCTCATATTGATGTGTGAGAAATTAATCATTTTCCTCAACACAACATATAAACTTCAATATCTCTTAAACCAGGAATCTGTATTTCAAATGGCACCATGGTATTGGTTGAAAGCTAATATATAATAATCAACAACTACATGTTCAATAAAATGTGTTGAATAATAGGGATAGTTGCAAACTCAAGCACTTAAATTTAGGAAAACAGATTTAAGATTATCCAGCATCACTTCATGCATACACAATGTGCTAACTGTAGCATTCAATGGGCACAACTTCACAATTTCTTTTTAGCATTATTTTTCACTCCATGATTCTGAGCCTTTTTCTTTTTCTTTTTTTTTTTAATATATGCAAGAGTCCCTGTCTTTTCTATGGTTTTTTATTGCTTAGGTAGCTAACGCTTGCACAAGTACTCTGCTAACTCTAAAAACATGTGTTTATGTTCAAAACTACTGGCATAAATGTTTGCAAATGTTGTATTTACCCCTCTGTGTCTCCCTTCTAAAAACAGTAAGATTTACTGCATTTGTGTTTGTGAGGCTCAGGGACCAAATGAATTCACATGCAAAGAAACAGAAAGCTTCCACCCAACCTTGCTGGGAGCTGGACTAGAACTTTCATGAGGCAAAACATTTGCAGAGGACCAGGTAATACCTTATTATGATTTATTAAATGCCAGATTATATGTTTCATTGAATATGAGATGAGAGCAGTAGTTATTAGAAGACAGCATAGTATTCTGTGATTTACTCATGAAGTGCTGTTCTTTCTTCACCTGCAAATACCTTGCAGAGTTGGGGGGAAAACATGGCATCAGCTAAACCAAAGAAATGGAAATGAAAATTAACATGCTTAAATCTTGGGGTGCTGGAGAGCTTTATCATGCCCATCTCCTCTCCAGTGTTATTGATCTCTCTTCGTGCAGGAATCAGGCTGTGAATATGACCTACAAAAGTGGCAAAGATTTTAAACTTTATTACACTGGCTTGGAATTCAGCCTTCATTGGAACAGAAAGGGCAATTGTTCAGCAGATGTGTGAGTCAAGACAATTTGTTCACAAAGGGAAGAGGAAGACAGCAGTAGCAGACATAGGGGAAAGCTGGAAAAGAAAACAAGCTGGACAAGTCAGAAACATGAAGCTGGGGCCCAATACTTGGGAAGATGAGGATAATGCCACAGGAATAAGTGTGGGATGCTACAATGCCCAAATGTCAGGGATGCCAGTAAGATGTACAGAACAAGGGGCTACTTTAGTAATTACCATATAATTTTTCATATCTATTCTACTGAAATTTAAGCACAAAGAACTTGATCCAAAGGACACCGGAGGCAGCAGGTCTCCACATTTACTTCCACACCTATCCAGTTAAGTCAGAATTGGACTCCTACCTTTAAGGCTTTTGGAGACCTGCACCCAGGACATCTGACAGGCTACACTCTGGGATGTGATAACTAGAGCATAACTGAACTTTTTAAGGAAGGGTAATCCTGTCTTCCTAGGCAAGAATTCCTTTGCACAGAATGAGACAAGTCTGTGGAGTACCTTACCATAAGAAACAAGAATAATACAAAACTTTACCACCTTGCTTAAGCACAAGTTATATTTCTCTGACCTTGTTTTCTTTTACATAAACCCACTGCACATTTGCCTGTATGTGTATTTGTGTTGAAATACATTGTGCAAATCTCTCTCCTAGAGACAAATTGACAACAGGCATATGGCAGATGTTGGTCACTTTGCTTAGCATGTTGCTGGGATCTGTGTGTTCATTATAATTCTAATAGAAACCAGGACAGAAAGGAGCTCTACCACTCCAAAGAGAAACCAAAGGGATGTTTTGTCTTTATCTGTCTTCTCTTATGAAGACAGACTAAGAGAGTTGGAGTTATTCAGCCTGGAAAAGAGAAGGCTCCAGGGAGACCTTATAGCATCTTCCAGTACCTAAAGGGGGTTAAGAAGAAAGCTGGAGAGGGACTTTGCACAAGTGCACATAGCAATAGGACAAGGGATAGAGGCATCAAACTGACAGAAGGCAGGTTTAGATAAGATATTAGGGAGAAATTCTTTATTGTGAGGGTGGTGAGGCACTGGAACAGGCTGCCCAGAGAAGCTGTGGATGCTCCATCCCTAGAAGTGGTCAAGGTCAGGTTAGAAAGGACTCTGAGCAATCTGGTCTAGTGAAAGGTGCCCCTGTCCATGTCAGAAAGGTTAGAACTAGATGATCTTTATAAGGTTCCTTCCAACCCAAACCACTCTATGACTCTATGACTTTGTTGCTGCTATTTTTGTAATGAGGAATACACAGTAACTGCTTCAACTGGGCTATATCCCAGTAATGTTGATATTCTAACTTTCAGCCCAGGAAAATGTAACACATTTAAAATCTCAGTTAAAACGTCAGGATTGCAAATTCCTGTGCCATCCTTTTCACAGCTTTTTGTTTGATTGGTTTTCAGATGTTGGCCCTGCTGTATCCACAGATCAAAGTTTTATGCACTGTCTCATGAGCCATGGTTTTACTACAGAACTGTACATGCAAAATGACAGCTTTTGCCTCTGCTCCTCTTCAGACACTGCTGATAATGATAAACTGACAGATAACTGCTACTTTGTCTGCTTTGGAAAGATTTTGTAGGCTAGTTATATCTCCAGTGTTCCTCAGACCACAATTTCAATACAGAAAAACATTCAGGCCAGAGTGATGGGAGACAATGACAGTCATTTGAAATGAGGTTTGGCAACAAATTTGCTCGCAAATGCTTTGGGATAATGCTTGTGGAGAGAAGTATGCTCTCAGAGATGTGACTTGCTAATTCAGTCTGAGGGAGGAAGGTTCATACCCATCATTTATTGGAACCCATTACAGGACTTAATCTGAAGATTTTGACATAATTCCAAGACAAATATGCTACCACAAGTAAGACATGTTCAATAAGGTGTGTGTTCTAGGAAATGAGGACTGTAATTGCCATACTGAAAGAGCTTGTTGTCTATGCAATTTAATAACTTTCTCCTAGCAGTGTCCCTTCTGATGCAACATGATCCAGAGGTGAATCACACTAAGCAAATGGCAAGTGTCTTTATCATTGCATAGCAGACTTGACCAAATGGTTACTGCTTATTATTGGCAGACACTCTAGGATTTGAGCCCTAAAGTGTAAAACACTACGAATTATATCTCCTGTAATGCTTGGGCCTCTTCATTATATATCATGGGGATGTTTATAGTTTCCTTCTTACTCTGCAGATCACAGCATTGGCCAAAATTTTTCAGCATGAGGTTTCTCTTTGCTTGTAATAATGAGCTACACTGAAATTCTTTCCATTTAGCTCTGCTCTGCAGGATAGCTCATGATAGAAACAAGAAGTCAAGTACTGTTTGTCCTTAGCCAGCACTTAACAAAGATGCACAGTTATTCAGCCTTTATCATCTTTCCTTGTGAAACAGGTTCCATGGACACATAAAAATTTATGTCACCATTTTCTGACCTCTCTCCAACTTCTAATTTTCACACCTGATACTGAGGAAACAAAATAAATTTGCTATCTTGTCTGCCACCCACATTATTAGGGAAAAAGCATGGAATGACAGAAGTACAAAGACTTAGGTAACTGATTGTGCAGGGTCACAACAACAAAAGATATTAAAATACAGGGTGTAGAAATTAAGCAGCATTTTTAAGCTTTTAAAACCTGCAAAGTACTGAAGAATATGCTGTATGTAACATTTTTCTCTTATAATAATTTTTATGAGGCATCATCATATGATACCTGAGGATTAAAAAACCAACCAAATAATCTTAAAATAAAACCACTAGTCAGTTGTATCTAGGTATAGCATTGCCTTGCACCTCATTTACAATATGAGCCACCATTCCTTATTTTAAGACATGTTTACATATCCAGGCTCTCTAAGGTGCCAGCAAAGGTGCAGAGGAGTGCAGTGTTTCACCTGTAGGATCATGCTTCAAGATTATGATGTAAAATAGCAAGTGTTTGTGGCAAATCTCAGACACATTGCCAGCTATATTCATGTCCAAGAAAAGCAGAATTGTTTACAAAGGGCCCATGACCTATCTGGGGCCCGTGTGCCTTTTGATGTCCAAGATCTGAGCTCATCCCTTCTACAGATCAGCTAGTGCAGAGCAACCTTAAAGACTGATAGCATCCCCTGTGAGTATCCTCAGAGGATGTCTCTAGTGTAGAAAAAATTAATTCAAAGCAGTTTGTGGCATCAGTGTGAAAATGCTAAATGCTTAATGCTATAGTAAATGTTATCTTCTTTTTTTTTTTTCCTAATTGCAAAGCCAACAGAAGATACTTTCAGGTTTTGATTCATCCCCAACCCAAAAATTGCCCTCCTTCTGGGCCTTAAAGCAATGTGGGTAAGTTTTCCTGGGGACATCAAGCACCACGATGGAGAGACTTCAAACTCTTCCCATCAGGCAACCTACACAAATACAACGCTGATTTATCATCCACAGTGGCTTCCCAAGGAGGAAGCAACCAACCAGCCTGAACTACGCCAGGTTTGAGCTTTTCCCAGGGCACTTTCCATGCTTGGGGCGAGAGCAGCGTTCCCAGCGCTGGACCCTCACGGGGCCCTGTGTTAGCAATGGGCGTGGGTGACCCCACGGCGCCTCAGGGCGCTGTGACGCTCCCGGGAGGAGAAGCCCCCGCAGGTCTCGCTGGGTTTTGCCCGCAGCCAGCGCCTGAAGACCGGGGCTGAGCGGCAGCAGAAGCCCAGGCAGACCTCTCTGCTGTATTTATCAGCCCATTCGCGCCGCACGCTCAGCGCAAACCCGCGCGGCCGCAGCCGGGGAAAGATAGGGCAGCACAGTGAGCGCCTGCCCGGA
>NW_008668582.1:0-30629 GCF_000695815.1 Acanthisitta chloris
GCCGCGGGCTGCCCCGGGGACACCGAGCCCCGCCGTGAGCGCGGGGGCTGTGCCTGCAGTTCATTCAGCGCTCGCCGCCTGCGCGGGGACCGGGAGTGGTGTCCGAGTTCCAGGGTTTGCCTTGGACGTGGTGCATGCCCACAGCTGGGAGCGCTGCCGAGAGTAGAATTTGTGTCACGCTTGTCTCTGCTGTCATGCTGCCAACCCGGAGAGCACGCACAACGTTCAGCCCAGCTCTCACTGCCTGTAATGCTCTTTGAATCTCCAGCAAGTGGTTGGTCTGGAACATTCTCAGCACAGCAAAGGGCCCCAGAGCATTCAGCTCGCTCTGGTGGTTCCCTAGTGGTGTGACAGTGGCTGGCAGGGACGCTTGGTGTCACAGCTCCATCCTGGCAGAGGTGCCCTGTGCCAAAAGCTCACAGGGATTGTTCCTGGAGGGCCGTAGTTCTGCTGCTGGCACCGTGGATTTGGGAAGGGAGTGCATAGGTCTCATAAAAAAAGTGTTTTCTTCATGGGGGATTAAATGCTGACAGCACAGGGCAGGTCACAGGGGGGATGGGGCTCTGAGCAGCCTAGTCTAGTGGAAGGTTCCCTGCCCCTGGCAAGGGGGGGAACTAGATGATCCTTAAAGTCCCTTCCAACCCAGACCATTCCATGATTCTGCATGCACACCTGGTAAAACTAAATGGGACAATAGACCCATGGCTGCCCAGACCATTCCATGATTAGATTGGGAACTGGCTTTAAGCTGTGGAAAGGCTGTGAGTTCTGCCCTCTCTAAAGTGGCTTTGTTTGTACCCTTATCCCGGGTTCTACCACCCTTTTCTGGAGAAGAGGCAGCTAAAAGGTTTCATTGTTTGTCTGAGGTTTTCAAAGGAAGTAAAAGATAGTAAAAACTGATAGTAAAGCTTTTCTGTCACACAGACTTACTGGGCCTGCTGTGCAGCAACAGCTGTGACACATTTGCACTGTGAGAAAGCCCAAACTGTGTGACCTGCTCAGGTGGGGCAAAGCAGCGTTGGCACCTGCTTAATTCTGCATTGAGGTGCTATGTGGATTACATGTTCAGTAGTGGGGGCAGAGGAGTGGCTGCAGAACAGCAGCCTGTAAGAGATGTCATTCCTTGGACTGCTGTTGTTCTGTCTGACTCTGTTTTGTTTTGTTGCTTTTCTTTCAGGCTGCAGAGCTGCGAGCTTACCTGAAATCCAAAGGGGCAGAAATCTCTGAGGAGAACGCTGAGGGTGGACTCCATGTGGACCTGGCACAGATTATTGAAGTGTGTGACGTGTGCCTGAAGGAGGATGACAAAGGTTGGGTTTGCATCTTTAAGTCCTGCTGGTTCTGCTAGATGTATCTCCGTCGGTGGTTTCAAACAGGAGCAGCTGGCAGAGCTTAGAAGTGGCTTGTGTGTTAACACATGTATCTTCATCAAGCTGGAAGTGCTCATTTCCATCATTGCCATGGAAAATTTGCATGGACTCTGCCCCTCCCTGCTCCAAGCACCCAGTGCCCTTTGAAGAAGTCAGAAGTGGAGCCAGACTGCACTTGTAATGAGGGCAGAGAGAGTTGTATGCAAAATGGGCTTTTCTCTCTGAAATAAAAGTATGGTACAAACAATGATCCTGTAAAAATGTCAGTAAGGCTTCCTGTCAGTAATGGCTGTGATGCTGCAGGTGAAGGAAAACCCCACTAACGACAAAGATTAGTCCTGACATCTGTCTGTAGAAGTTTTAAGTCCTAAACATGAATTGATTTTTATTGTCTGAAAGCACTAGGATTTTCAGGAGTCAGCAACTTGTTGAGCTAGGACTGTAAATCCTTAGACACTGCACTAATATGTCTTAATGACACTGCAGTAGCCTTCAGTGATCTTCCTGTGCCTGCTGTGCTCTGTGCCAACATACACATTCCACCTAAAACTTACATGTAAAAAGTCAATGGGTAATATGTGTTGTTTGAAAGGTTCCTTGTTTGCCTTTTCCTGTAGGCAAATGAACAGGGAATACTGGAGTAGTTATTGCTCTGCTTTTTGATGCTCAGATATCATTTCAAGGAACAAATAGTATTTTCCATGTGTAGTGAATTCTGTTCCTGGCCTTTGGGTGACTGGTACTTGGGCAGGCTGAAAAGAACACACAAAACCTGTTTGGTTTGGTGTGGAAAGGATGGAACACTGCACTTCAAACAGGACCTGGGCAGGATTTTGGTTACACTTCTTTGTTCTTGCAGGCATTTTCCCTCTGGTCTGGGTATCCCTTGTGCTCCTGGTGAAATGTCTTACTGTGCTTGAGCACTAGGTGTTAGTATTCTCACTGTGGAACTGTGGGCAGTTTTCTGGATGTGCAGGAAGGAAGCACTGTGTTTAAAAATCAAAACCTGAAGTTCCTCTGATTTCTGAGAATTCAGAGCAAGCGTGATATCAAACACCACATTCTGTGTTGACCTTAGGAGCATAATTCTTGCCTTACATGGAGATGTGTTGGCGTAAAACCACCTGAGCCAAATCTCTGATGAATACCCAGGTTGGTTAGCTTGGTGTTTTCTCTCTTTGATGGCTCTTGCTGGTGCAAAATAATCATTCTTATCAGAAGTAAGTCTCCAACACTAACTAGCTACTGGTGATTGCAGCTTTCAACAGCTGTGTGTTTTGTTTTATGCAGATGTGGAGAGTGTGATGAACAGTGTAGTCTCTCTGCTGCTCATCCTGGAGCCTGACAAACAGGAAGCACTGATTGAAAACCTGTGTGAGAAGCTGGTGAAATTCCGGGAGGGAGAGCGTCCTTCTCTGAGGCTGCAGCTGTGAGTGTTGTGCAGGGGAGAGTGGGGCCATGGTGCCCTGCAAAGTCACTGTGCCCCTAAAGAGGAGGGATCATCTTGTATATCTTTAAATCAAAGCATGGAGTATCTGTCCCTGTTGCAGGAAATGCACTTTTTTCACCTTCCTTTCCCCTATCATAAAATAGAAGCACCAATATGTTTTTGAGTTGAGTATTACAGATGTAAAATTAAAATGCACAGTTTTCAGTTTGTTTGCTGAAAGCAGTGAGAGAACTGGAAGCTGTTACAACTCATGACAGACATAAGGTGTTGTCCTGGGTTTTGTACCAGCATTTGTGTGCAGTCCAGTAATGCTTAGTGAAATCTCTTTTAACTCTGTTGTTTTGTGGTCTAGCCTGAGCAATCTCTTCCATGGCATGGATAAGAACACTCCTGTGAGGTACACAGTGTACTGCAGCCTTCTCAAAGTGGCCTCATCCTGTGGTGCCATCCAGTACATTCCAACAGAACTAGATCAGGTAATTAACATGGTGCTTTGAGTTTTGGTCTTTGAGATGCAACACTGGCAGATCCAGTGACTGTTAGTCACAGTTGATACAGACTGTCTTCTATAAACTGCCAGAGCCTAGTGAAGTTGCCATCAAGAGGGTTAGAGGGGTGCAACACCTCTCCTGTGTGAAAAGGCTGAGAGAATTGGGATTGTTCAGCCTGGAGAAGAGAAAGCTCCAAGGTGCCCTTATTGCAGCCTTACAGTAGTTTAAACGAGGCTTCTATAAAAGAGGAAAAGTGACTTTTGACATGGGTAAATATTGATAGGACATAGAGTAACATTTTTAAACTAAAAGAGGACAGATTTGGGCTTCAGATGTTGAGAAATTCTCAGCTGTGAGAGTGGTGAAGGACTGAACAGGTTGCCCAGAGAACCTTTCCAACCCAAACCATTCTGTGATTCTAAACAAGAAATGCCAAACACAAGAATTTGTCCTGTAAAGGCCTCTCTGCAGAACCTGAGTGAAGTTGCCATTTGTTCTTTGTGTCTGATGCTGGTCACAGTTAGATGTGTCTGATTCCTGTGATAGAAATCGGAGTGAGAAGCATTGATCAGGAGTGAGGAGTCCAGTTCTCATCCCTTGCTCTGGAATCAGAGGGTATTAGAATCTCTCATCCTTATTTAGGAAGTAACATGGAGAGCACAGACCTTAGGCTTCTCACAGGAAAACTTCCAGGTGCTCCATGGGGAGCCTGAGAGTCAGAGTACCTAAAAGAAGAATCTTTGTGCAAGATATTTTCAGTCTTTTTCTGCTTGGGAGAACATGAGAAATATTAAAAGTGTTATTTTAGTCTTTTCCTCAGTGGTTTCTTTTTCACTTGTATTTACCTAGGTCCGAAAATGGATTTCTGACTGGAATCTGGCCACAGAGAAAAAACATACTCTTCTGAGACTGCTTTATGATGTCCTAGTAGACTGCAAGAAAAGGTATAGAAAACAAGTCACAGGTGCTAGATAACTGTGTGGTTTGAGTTGGTGTACTACTACAGGTGATCTGGAGGGAAAGTATTTCTCACAACACTTGTAAAATCAATCTGTACTGATAGATCAATCCAAATACACTTGTGGGTTTTTTAAACTGTTTGTAAGCACTCTGACAGGAAACCAGTGTTCCCAAGAATATTGAAGTTAGTCCTGAATGAGCTGCAAACCACAGACTCCCAAAACAAAGCTGTTCCTTCCTATAATTGCTAATCTCAGAGCATTGTAGTGTTATGCCAAGTTTATTATTTAATGACACTTTGGACATTTTAGTGCATGGCAGTGCTATCTCTTACCTAATGATATGGGGAGGCTTATCAATCACAGCTAACAGAATCAGTCTTTTTGTGTAAACATTACCTTTAGGACAGAGCTCTCCACCAGTCATGGAAATTAATGTCCACAGAATACCTGCTTGGCCATTTTGAATTATTAGCCTGGAGCATAGGAAGCATCTTTGATCTAACAAACTTGGCAGACCACTGTCTTCTGGCATGGAAAGTAATCCTGTGTGTATCGTGCCTGTAAATTAATGCAAGTCTTAACCAAGAGCTGTCACCAGTTTATCTTGCAGTGTGATATGGTATATTGACTGCTTTGGCCAGGGCTGCAGAGATGGGATGGTATCCAATGGTTTCAGCATGTAGCTCCACAGCAGCCTATCTAACCATGCCTGCAGCAGGAGTGGGGCTGTGGTGTGGGTGTTGCTTCCCCTGCCATTCCCTTTAACTCTGTTTTCTGGGTCAGTATTCTGAGGTGGTTTGATTCCCTCTGCCATTCCCTTTCACTCTGTTTTCTGAGTCAGTATTCTGAGGTGGTTTGATTCCCATAGTGAGGCAACCCCAGGGCCTCTCCTCTCCTGGGTCACACTGGTGCCAGACCTGCACTTGTGTTCTCTGCACATGCATAGCCTTGTCCTGCTGCAGAAAGTTCTGTCCTGAGCTCCTCATTCCTGCCCTGTCCCCTCCAGCTGAGTGTGTTTGTAGGCATTTGTGCAGCTGCATGGTGGGTTGGGCTGGGGATGTGACCTTGTCAGGGTTATAAAAGGCAAGTGTGAAGCTGTCATAGCAGGAGAAGAGTTCCTTCTGTCGGAGAGTTGGCTTGTTCTGGCCTGCTGAAACTGTAGCCTGGAAATGCTGCATCAGCATAGCAGGATCATTTTTAACTAACCTCAGTTTAGGGATGATTAATTCTCCTGGATTAGGTGCACTGTGAGCTGCATTACTGGTCATTCCTGTTACTAACAGTGAGGTGCTTTGGTGTGGATAGTACTGTGAGACAGATTTCAGGTGGTGAAAATAAGCTCAGAAATGTTAATCACAGATCTTACCCGTGGCTTAATGCTCACTTTGTTTCAGAAGTTTTACACTGATAGGCTGTAACAGTCCTACCCCTTTAAACACCAGTTCTAACCACCTAGCACCCTATTGATTTATTGTGGGGTTTTAACTAGCTTAATTCCCAGACTTAAAAGCCAATTACTTCAGGTAGCCTCGCCATCAAATCAGTGGGTCTAGTTTTTGTTTCCACTGCTACCAGTAGCCTTGCTACTAAATGGTGTTTGCTTCCTAATCCTAGGTGATATTTTTAAGTAAGGCATTAAAACCCTCCACAGACCCTGTAAGACACTAGTCCTGCACTCTCCTTACCATGGGTTGCAGCAAGCTGTGCACTGAACTGCGCAGTGTCTCAGAGCACTTGCACTTCTCTCCAGAAAAGAAAACAAGAAGTGACCCTGGCACCTTTGACCTGGTTCACTCTCCTGGATCAGTGGGCAGTGTTTGCAATAGTATGGGAAACTCACAGCAGCATTCCAGCTGTGGCACTCAGGAATGTTGCTCTGTCTAGCACTATGGGAAGATAAGTGGGAACTGAAAAGTAAGTAATAAAAAATTATACCTCAGTTACCATGTTGATTTATAATCAAGGGAAAAGAAATGCATTGTCAAAAACAATTGAATTTGATTTTTTTGTTTGTGTTTTGACTTTGCTTGCAGTGGCAGAAGAGCTGGTTTTCTATAGCTAATAGACTTCCCCCAGTGGATAAATTGTTAGCTAACAGATTGGTAGCTTCTGAATAGTAGATGATGCAGGTGTTGTATGGTGTCCCTTTCCTCATGGTGATTTGTTACACCAAATTTTTTCCAGTCACTTTCTGGTTGAAGTTTCTTCTTTCTGACAATCTGATTTTTATATTGCCCATGATCAGCTGAACTCAGATGGGTGGTGGTGGCTGGAAAACAGATAGCTGCTGTGGCTCATTTCTGAGATCTGTGTTTGGTAGCTAAACTTTGCCAGAGATCAGTTACATTCCCTGTTGCCTGTGCTCCTTACCATAAAGGTTCTGCAGAAGAGTTGTTTTAGCAGACTCAGCTGCTTTAGTCTTCAGCATTTTCCTGGTGATGTTGGTATGAAATTGCAAGGTAGCACAACCTGTTTCCTTTCCAAGTTCCAGCTGAGTTTTGCAGTGTGCAGCCAGAGTTGAGTGCTGCTGGGAGGCTCTGCCAGGGCTGGCCTGACACAGCTTCCAGCTGGGCTGTGCCAGTGGCCTGGCAGGACTCACAGCAGCATTAGTCCTGCCCAAGTTCAATTCAAACAGGTCTGGCAAGTCTGGTTATTAATACCTGTAGCAGAAAGCTCAGCATGTCAGGCACCTGCAAAGTAATTGTTTCATTTAATTTTAGTTCTATTTAATATCCTCTAATGTTGACTCAGTCATTACATCTGACAAAGTGTCTGAATGTTCTGTTGCGGGTTTTTTCCTTCCTTTTATCTACCATCACTTTTCAGTTCTCACTGGCTTTATGGCAAGTTGCACATCTAGACTGGCAAGTGGAGCCCAGAGCATTTGTGCAAGCTGTATTTGCATCTTAGGTGAGACACATTTAGCCATGAGCTTTGGTAAAATAGTGACCTGTGTTAGTGCTTTAAGCATTCTAATTTAAGGTAGTATCTGGCACTGAGTGGAATGGATAAGATTAAAGGCATGCCATGTTTGCTGAGGCTCACAGGAACTTAGTACAGAAAGTTTGGGGGTAATTGTCTTGTAGGATTCTGATGTTTCATAGAAATACAAGTGAAAGATTCCACTCCTTCCCTACTTCAAAAAAAACCCACAAAAATGATGGGGGATTGCAGATAGTATTTGAAATGAGTTAAGTGATTGTTCTCAGTTTTTGCTCCTAGGAAAAGGGGTAGGAGAAGAACAGTTCCAGAAATCTGTGCCACAGCTCTGAAGTGTAGAAGAACAACTGTTGTATTGAACATGGAGCCTTGTACTGTTGGGTTGAATAGCACATGAGCTGAGCCTCGTTGTTTAAATGTCTGTGTAGTCTGTCCTGTGTTAGACCAATCCTTTGTCTCCACTAGAACATCTAGTGTTGAGTTCAATATTCCACCAGTGCAGAAATCACGGTCTGCACAGACTGATTTACATGCAAATGCTTCTCTCATACATGAAGCTGTCTGCATTATTTTTTTTCACTGATACAGAGCTGTCAGTTCCTCTACATCAATAGCAGTTGCCACGTCAGAACTTAAGCTGACCTCTTTAATGCTTTCATTCAAGCTTACATCCCTGAACGTGGTTCTGGAACTTCTGGGCCTTTGGAAAATTCCCCTGCCTTGGGCACAGACTCTTCACTCAATAGATATCCACGTTACATGTGGTGTTGCTGGTTGCCCATGGTGTCTTCATATTTGCACTGCACAGCTCTGAGATCTGGTGAACTCTCAAAGAGGACAAACCTCACCCTAAAGAGTGGTTGTCAAACAGTATAGGGAGCTTTGAAATACCCAAAATAATAATAAATACCCATATAAAGATAGTGTTGTACTACAGAAACCACTCAGACCTGTGCTGCTGTATGAAACCTCTGTCACAGCACAGAGTGTCCTGGGACTGTTGTTGCTTTGTTCCTTCCCCTTGCAGTTTATGCTGTTAACTTCAGTAATTAATGCACATCGAAACTTTTTTCCTGCAGTTTGTTGTTTTAAGGAAAATTGTCTATGCTTTTAGACCACATGGGAGAATTTGTTGTGTCTGGGAATGAGCTACTTTGAGGAAAGAGCTTAGCTTTACACTGAAACTCCCTGTTCTTTGGAGAATAGAATCCAACCTTCCCTGAAATGCAGTAGAAGGCAGCAGCAGTTGCTGTGCTTGCTGCTGCTCACAGCTGTGAGGTGGCAGTAAATCCAAACCTGGGTGAGTGGTGTCAGAGCTGCTTTGCACTGACACTGATGCTGTTTACAAAAGGCTCAGGGTAGACAAGGTTTGCTCAGGTTTCTCAGTGTGAATTGTTTTTCCAAAAGCTGTGTCAGAGCTGTGTTGCTGCACAGCACCTGAGCCAGTGGAATTGCTGCCTGAGGAACTTTGGCAGTAACATGAACAGCTCTTGCTCTGAGTACTCAGAGAGAATCTGTGAAGGAAGAAAGCAGCTTTTATATAGTCATTTTCCTGACCATAAATATTATTTAAGAGATGCCATTTTACATTTGAAATAAACTTTGCAGTGCTACTTATTGTGCAGTGATTAAATCCAGATGTGCATAAGAGGAGCATTCTAGTGAACCATACAAAGCTGTTCCTAGCTCAGAAAGCAGGTAATTTATCAATTTAAGAGAATGAAATGAAGGGTGAAGATAAACATTTTGTAGGACAAGAATTGAAAGAATACATCTAGTTAATTTGTTCTCTCTGCTAGAATTAAAATGGATCATCTACATCTTTTTCAAGTGTAATTTAATGTGACCTATGACATCATAATGGAATTATTCAAATATTTGAGTGTCTTGTTTGAACTGTTTTTTTCAGCAACCCTGAGGTAACTTTATTTTTTTTCCTCTAGTGACACTGCAGCAAAAGTAATGGTGGAGCTCCTGGGGAGTTACACAGAGGACAATGCTTCTCAGGCTAGAGTGGATGCTCACAGGTAATCCTGACTTCCCAGTTTCTCTACAAGTGGCTGTTCCTCAGTTGACAAATTGTTTTGATCACCTTAGTGTTAGAAGTATGAAATTGCCTGGCAGGCAAAGGCCTTGTGTTCTTTGCTCTAGCTTTGCTGACTCAAACAAGGGTTTATCTGAGCAGTCTGCAGGAGATTTGCTCATTTCTAGGCAGATTCAGGTTGGGCTTTTCTCTGGTTTATGTCATGTATTCAACTCTAATTAATCTTCCTAAACAACTTAATGCCATGAAGTTTTAGGAGGACAGTAAAAATACCTCTAGGAATGAAGGCTGAGCTGGAATTAAATGCATAGATGGAAACAGTAGGGTGATCTGCGGTCTTAGCACCTGGCAGGTTTCATTGGGGATCCTGGGCAAATTACTTAGTTGCTTTCTGTGCCATGTTTTTTCCATCTGGAAAATGAAGATTAAAATTGGAATGTGACTTGTTGACATTGAGGAGTAGTTGAAAACCCTTGGGTGTTGCTAGAAAGCAAAGCACAACAGGTTGAGTTGCACTGGCTCATAAAAAGGTGTGTTGCTGTAAATGTTTTCCTTTCCCAATTAGATGTATTGTCCGAGCACTGAAGGATCCAAATACCTTCCTCTTTGATCATCTTCTTGCCTTAAAACCTGTCAAGTTTTTGGAAGGAGAACTTATTCATGATGTAAGTAACTGTTTTCAGCAAAAAACAGCAGGATGGTTTGATATCTACAGATGTTTTTATGTAAGTGTCTTTTGAAACTGAGTGGAGCAGTGCCCTGTGTCAGTCGCACTGAGCTGCAATGTGCAGTGCTTTTAACGTCCTTAGAGTAAAAAAAACTTGTGAAATGTTTTCCTTTCCCTGTGTCAGTCGCACTGAGCTGCAGTGTGCAGTGCTTTTAACGTCCTTAGAATAAAAAAAACTTGTGAAATGTTTTCCTTTTGAAGTGCAGAAACTGTTACAAGCCCTGCCCTCCCATGAGCTCTGTAGTGAGTCTGAGAAAAGTGAGCTCAGCTCAGACTGTTCACAGTTCTTGACAGTTTGATTTGTGTTCAATACCAGTAGTTTGTGTCTGTCCAACCTGCAGGGGGGAAAACCAAGATGATATTTAAACTGTTCTTATATTTGCTTTTTATCTTCTAGCTTCTGACAATTTTTGTAAGTGCTAAACTCGTATCCTATGTCAAGTTTTATCAAAACAACAAAGACTTCATCGACTCCCTCGGTAAGTTTTCAGATCATTACATTTCTGACTGTTTGTGTGGCTTAAGATGTGGAAGCCACAGAGTGCTGCAGTGTGAACCATATATTGAAACCAAGAAAAATCTGGTAGGAATTTGTAAGGATGGATTAGAGCTTGTAGACTCTAACCTCAGCTAGGTCACAAATGGACCTTCCAACTGTGGTTTGTTCCTCTAGGATCAGCTGCTTTATGGGTTTGGAAGTGTTTTTACCCACTGGATTTTCTCTCAAACCTTTCAGGAGGGGAGTTTTAGTGCATGGATACTCCAGGCTAGGCCAGAGATCACAACTTTATCGAGTAAACCTTCTGTAAATCTCCTAATTTATTTATTTTTATGATTAATAACTGTATAACAGCAAACACTTCTGAGCAGGCAGATAAAAGATGCAAATTGTGTGTGTGTGTCTGTATGTGCTGATGCATTAGACCTAGCAAAGCCACAGTCTGTCCCAGTTAATTTGTTTCATCACATGGAGCAATGTGATGGAATGTTAATGTCAGCACCCTCTTTATTTACACACTGTGGAAAAAAGGAGTAGTAATTAACACTTTGACACTCCCCCGTGGGTGTGTAATTGACTGTTGCAAAGGAGCACTGGTTCATAAGCTATTGCATGCATTAAAATTGCAGTTTTTATATTCCAGCTTTTTAGGACAGGGGTCAGTGACAATGCAGAAATTGCTCAATGATGCAGATTTTTTTATGACTGCATTAAGGTTTTGACATATTGGTAATGAATAAATGTTTCCATAAAAATAGGTTTCTTGGGTTTTTTTTTTTTAATAACTTTGATTTTGAACTGACACTTGAGCAGTGGCTGAATGCTGGTGAGGAAAGGCACAGGTTTGCTAAAACAGCTCAGTGCAGCTTTTTAGCACCTGCATTATTTGGTGTAATGGAGTGTGATACAGTCTGGGAAGAATTACCCTCAGAGCTTTCAGATGGTGCTTTGGGTATTAAAACGATGGAAATATCACTGGGATTTTTGGGTGGATAAAATTTGCAGCAAGTTTTTGGTAGATTGTAAATGTGTATATAGGATAAGTATCTCTTTGTGCCTGACCATCAGTTGTGCAGACCTTTCTCAGGGGAAAGTGGGGTTTGTTTTGTCATTATTTTCATGTCATGACCTAGTTTGCATGAGTCTTTTGCCCACAGAAGTATTTTTTGAAGGTGCTGTTGGACTGGAACCACCTTTCCTGGGTCAGGACCAGACAAACTGGTCTGGAAATGCTCCACAGGTGGCACCAGTTGGGTACAATTTGTGGGTTTATTAATGCTGACAACTTTAGGCCAACAGCAGCATCGTCTGTGTCACCTGCATCGCCCTGACATGGCCACAGTTAATCGGCTACTACCAGCAGTGTTTCCCAGAAAGTTCATCAGCATCTCATTTGCATTTGTTAATTAGGGTTAATGTGTGCTAATTGATTTTTTGCTGCTTGTAGAGTTCCATTGAACCCAGTTAGGTGTAGTTGCTGGTGCTCCTCATTCAGATGAATTATGGTGATCACGTTTTTGTTGAGTCGGTGCCAAATAGGGAACCTGCATCATAATTACAGCTAATTAACACAACATCATGTCCTGCACTAATGTGTTCCCTGTTAGGGTACAGGTGTTATAAATTCCAAACTTAAATATTTACTGAAGCAATGTGAGTGTTTATAATGTCATTCTAAAGCAAAGTGATTGACATCCATTTTAAAGAAAATCCCACTGAACCAGAGTTGGTTCCTTGTGGGATTTGGGATTAAGAACTGCCTGGTGTCATCTCAGTGTCTTCCCCTGGTTGACCTAGATGTTTTTCCAGGAGAATGGTCTCAGATAGAATTTAGGGGTTGGAATAGACCTTACAGATCATCTAGTCCCAACCCCTGCTCTGAGCAGGGACAGCTCCTCACTAGATCTTAGAGGTCTCCTCCAACCTTGATGATTCTGTGATAACTAAACTATCTGTTGTAGCAAAACACAAGGCAGATGCAGGATTTGCTATTTTCCCTCAAAACTACATTTACTAAGGAGAAGTGGAATGTCTTGATGTGAAGTAAATCATAATTTATTGGAAGCTTATACAGTACAAGTAAGATGAAAAGCAAACGGTGGATATGAACTATAATGAAAGAACTCATGGAACTGTTAATACTTTCCCTCAGGTTTGTTGCACGAACACAACATGGCCAAGATGAGGTTGCTGACCTTCATGGGAATGGCTGTGGAGAGCAAGGAGATCTCGTTCGACACGATGCAGCAGGAGCTGCAGATCGGCGCCGACGACGTGGAGGCATTTGTCATTGATGGTAAGAGCTGTGCCTACACCCTCACCCACTGCTGGGGCAGCTCCTTCTCGAGGCTCCTCAGCTCATGTTGAAGGTGCAGAGCAGCACTCAGTTTCATTTCTCTGCTCTTGACAAGACAGCTGCACAACTTCAGGCAGAACTGCTGCCATTTAAATAGTGGTTTTTCTTCCCACTGACAGGAACTGCATCTCATGCAATTCTTTCTAGGACTAATAAATTGTTTGCAGGTTTAATTTGTCATCTGGTTTTGTTTGCTGTCATTGAAACAGGATGTGTTTGTAGGGGAGACAAGTTCATAAAACCTGGACAGGATATTGCTTTAATAGATTGGCACCAAACAATAGGATTTGTGCATGACCTTCCCCTTGTGACATCATTTCACTTTGCTGCCTACTGGGCTGTTCAAACCAACAGCAAAATGTATTGAAGGAGCTGCTCTGTTCTCATGTTTGTGTGGATCTCATTTTGAACAGTTTAATACCTCTGCACTGTCACAAAAACATTGCTCAAAACAGCCTTTTTTCTTTTTTTTTTTTTGCAGCTGTAAAGACAAAGATGGTGTACTGCAAAATAGATCAGACCCAGAGGAAAGTAGTTGTCAGGTAAGACTTAATTCTTCCTAACATTTTGCAGAACTTAGTGTGTTCTAATTATTTCACCTAGAGTTGTAGAATATTTTGACTGGAAGCAAGGGATTGTTGGTAGTTAAATAGTTGCTATTTATCATAATTTTATTAAAGCTCACTGATGTGATTAGCTTATTTAATGGGAGAGTTCTGCTTTCCAGCACATTTCATTTAATGGCCTAACAGTGATGAGAATACTAATGACTGGGGTTGCTTTGAATATTTGGGAAGGCCACAGAATTCTCTGTGCTGATGAAGTGCAGCCTGGAGAAAATAAAAATCTTCCTGTTCCCTGTGACAGTAAAGTCGTGCTTAAGAGGATTCTTAGGTGAGTGTGACATGTAGTAATCATCTCCCACTTTTGTTTCACTCCTCTAGTCACAGCACACATCGGACTTTTGGGAAGCAGCAGTGGCAGCAATTGTATGACACTCTAAACACCTGGAAACAAAACTTGAATCAAGTGAAAAACAGCCTCCTCAGCCTCTCAGACACCTAAGAATTTGGTGTTGGTTTTTTTTTTTTTTACCTAGTAATATCACTATAGATAAATTTTATTCAAAACTTGGACAATTTGTGAATGTTACCAAAACATGTTTGTAATTGGTTTAAAGAAGCTAAATATTCTAAAGTGCAACACAAAAAAATAAAAAGGGCAATAAAACAAACCTGGGAAAATATCTTCTGTTGATTGTCTTACAATGTGAGGATCTTTCTTTGCAGGAGGTGTGGGAAGGGAGGGAGATCAGTCAGAAAAATATATAATTGTAAAGCAAGAGAAAATTTCCTTTTTACCCAAGGGAGGAGAAATATGACCCAGTTGAAGTGAAGCTCTATGAAGGCAGATCTGTAATCACACCTGATGCTTCAGTGGTGACAGAACTTATTGATAGAGTCAGCTATGACAGATAGAGTTAAATAATTTGTCAGTAAAGGGAAGCAGAAGATTCTTCTGTTCTTCTGCCACTTAGAACTGCTGGAAGCTGTTGTAAGTGTTTGTAGAAACCTTTGTGTTCTGAAGCAGTTGGAGCTGAGTGAGCAGTCTGACAGAGAATGAATGGAACTATTTCAGCCAAAGCTGCTGAGGAGCAGAAGCATATGGTGATGTGATCATTTAATCTTACTTAATGTGTATTAAAACCTTAACTTTGGGCAAAGCCAGTAGTGACTTGAATTTGAATCCAGAAACAGAATTAACATTACCAGTAGGGATTGTATCCACCTTTGAACACAAGATGTGTTTATATGCTGCATGAAACATGAAAGTACAGGTACAGACCATATTCTGGAGGAAACCCTCTGCACATCTGGTTTAGGTGAGTGATCTGTGCCCAAAATGCTTCTCATTCCTGGCTCTCACCCTCACTGGCCTTCTTCATACCTTCTTTTTCTTGCTGAATGAAGTCTCTCCAAATTCAGGAGTTTCTCAATCTGTTCTATTTGGTTTTGCATAATGGAGTGCTGAAGAGAAGAGCTGTCCTCGTCCCCGAGTGTGTTTTCACCTCTTGCTGGAGCTGCAGTCACATGAGAAAACTTCTGCTCCTGCTGTGAAGCACTAAATGCTTCTTTCACCTGGCAGAACACAAACAGAGCAGTTGAGAATCCAGTGAGACTCAGGGCCAGAGGTTCAGAGGGTTGGATTTTGCTGAGCAAGGAAATGTGAACAGGAAGATAAATCAGTTGGAAAAACTACATTGAATTTCAAGCATTTGCTTTGTATTTATGTTGAAAACTTTCTAATGCCAAATACACCTTTACAACCCAAACCTCCACGTAAGGTTTAACCCACGAGTACAATTTAAAGAGGATGACCTTGTATTAGAATGCAGATTAGCAAAATAAATAGCTTAATTAAAGAGTTTAATGTTGCAATTGACATTTCTATTGCTGTGCAAGCATTTGATTAACAAAACCCAAAATCATGAGGTTTCTAGTGTTAACTCCCTCTCTGCTTCGCTGTACAGATCAGGAAGCAAACAGCATTAGCACAAGGTCTGGGGTGTTTTTATGGAAAAGGTCTTTTTGTTCTTTTAATGGTTTTAATTACTCTTTGATAGATACTCCACAGGAAAGACAGATGGCAACACAGTAGGGAAACAGCATTTTGCTTGACTAAGGAGTTCTCCACTGGTAATCCAAGGTTGTGTGGCTCTGGGGCAGCACACTCAGGGTAGTTCTCTTGCAAGGACAGCAAAGGGAGGCTTTTCCTTCTGAATTTTAGGCCACCCTGCCCCAGCCAGCTGTAAGACACTATGTCAGGCCCAGCTCTAGCTCAGCACGTGGGTTTTGTGCTGGACTTGCCTTCCCCAGTGCACAAGCATTTCTTACAGTTTGAAATACAAACAACAAAACTCCTGCAAATTGTTCCCTGAGCCTGTTTGTGGCAGTGCCTGAGGCTAATGACACTTCATGTCAGTAGTGACTGTTACCTCCATTTCCACTTCTCTCTTTGACCAACAAAACTTTCAACCTGTTCATTCTTGATGCTGTTTCCCAAGGCCTCAGCTTTTACTCATTTGTGTAACACCATTCTACAACTGCAGCCTAAGAGACATGGACAGGCCCCAAGTCACAGGTTCTTAAATAACTTGGTCCTATCAAGCAGTAAAGAAAACAATGTTTGTTTACTTTTAAACACAACTCTTCCCTTTTTTTTTTTAAGTCCTACTTTTACTGTAGGTGATGATTTTTATTAGGGTACACAATGAACTCTTCCTCCCCTCCCCAACAGACTGCTTAGCATCTGTTTGATTCATATGCTGTGACTTTTTCCTGCTGCTTTCTATCAACCCTAATTGTGAAAAATGGTGCCTTGTTGCCCTTTTGATATTATTTTGGAGATTGACTCAGCCTTAAAGTATCCAGATGCATACAGTGGTACAAATATCTGTGGAATTAGCTCACTGAGGTCTGGTCTGCAATATTTTTAATTGACTTACATGTTCTGTGGGAAAAGAAGAATCATAAAAGGCCTTTGCTGTAGCATTCCATTCCTCACGAGGGTCTCCTTGGGAGTCTTGCTGGATACTGGAAGTATTCAGAGTGTTGGCAGCTCTGTTGGAACTTGTAGAACCTGATTGACAAAAAGGAAATGGTAACTGCAATTTAGTCTCTAGGCACTAATTGTGAAGTAACTAAACTCCTGGTTTACCTCTGATCTTCAAAAAATCAAATATTTTCATTGTAGATCACTGAGTCTCTGTTGGAGGCTTTTTCCCAAAAGGTGGGAGATGGTTCTACTTTGATTAAAAATGTTTAGTATCATTTTCATGTATTAAGGACAAAATAGTGATTTGTAGAAAATGCATTCTAGATATTCTAACTGAATATATTTTAAACACTTTTCCTTTAAACTCACCTTCTGAGAAGGATAAAATGCATAACTAATTGCATCCTAATGTGATATTTCAGGGTGACTTGGAAAGAAAAGACATTCTTAATACAAAGCTTTTGAGACAGTCAAAACCATTTAAAATAAGGAATCTCTCAGTCAGTGGCTTTCTCTAATGTTTCTCTTCCTGATATTCAACCTAACCCTCCCCTGGCAGAGGGAGATATCATAAGGCAGCTCATTAACAACACAAATAATAGTGCTGTTTTATCTACGACTGGATCTCACCCTGCAGTTCCTGCTGGAGTATAACAGACACCACGAGTTGGTCTGAGAGATGCCAACAGCAGTGCAGAATCATAGAATCAACCACATTGGAAAAGACCTCCAAGATCATCAAGTCCAACCCTACCGTGGTCACTAGCCCATGGCACTAAGTGCCACATCCAGTCTCAGCTTGAAAACCTGCAGGGATGGTGAATCCACCACCTCCCTGGGCAGCACATTCCAATGTCTGATCACTCTCTCTGGAAAAAATCTCTTCCTAATATCCAACCTAACCCTCCCCTGGCAGAGCTTGAGTCTGTGCCCTCTTGTCCTGCTGCTGGTTGCCTGGGAGAAGAGACCAACCCCCACCTGACTCCAGCCTCCTGTCAGGGAGTTGCAGAGGGTGATGAGGTCTCCCCTGAGCCTCTTCTTCTCCAGGCTGAACCTGGATATGGAAATATGGTTCCATTTGAGCCCAGGAGTCTTTCACCTCACCACCACCACTAGTGTTTTAGGGACAAAGAGATTTCTGAAACTGAACTCCAAAAAATGGTACATCTGAATAGAGACAGACACAGGCAGGAGACCAAGTACAGGAACAAAACCACCTTTAAAGTCAAATTCATAACAGCAGAACAATGCAAAGAAAGCAGATTGCTGCTTTTCTCACTGCCACTGGCTGCAGAACTGAGGGATGGGAGTCCCTTTGTATGGTCAAGAGGCAAAGCTGCAAACACTACACCAACAAAACCTCACGTAGACACAAACAGCCTGTGCTGTGGGTCCTGCTCTTGTGAAAAACCCCAGAGCACCTAAGGCTCCACTTCTGTACAAACCAGGAGGTTATTTCTCCCAGAGCCTGGAGCTGCTTTTTAAGCCTGCAGAGCACAAGAAGAACAGAATCCCCATCCAAGCTCTGTTTTGAGAAAGGAAGGCACTTATACTATCCTCTACTGTGTCCAGTTCCTGAATCAGAGGAACATCTGTAAATGTCTTGGACTCAGATTACTGTGAAGATAAAAATGATGCTTTTATGACTTTGGAGAAAGATTGAGTTCAGAATGGCTCCTTTAGTAAATAAATATAGGGGTAATCTAGCAGCTAATTTTATTGCAAAACAAGTCTAAAATACAGTTTTTCCCACATTCCAGTAATGATTTGGAAACACACAGGAAAAAGTTCATATTTACTGTTTTGCATACAAAAAAATATTGCTCAGCAAATAATCATCACATGCCAACAGCAGGAGATGTAAAAGCTCCTTGAATACTCTTCAAGCTTGGTGTGTTTTCCAGAACTTCAAAGAGTATAAAGTCCTTTCACACTCAGAAGGTTTTAAGTGTCCATCTGAATTACAGTTGGACAAGAAAATAAAAAGTAAACTATCTCTAGGCCCCACTCAAAGAAGCATCTCCTGGCTCAAGATCTGCCCTGATTTGGATGCAAAATGAGAGCCCCAAATATTTTCCCAAAGCTGCTCAGTGCTTTTCAGACCCACACAGAGCCCTGCTGGAGTTAGAAATGCCTATCAATTCAGTTTGTCACTGCACTTCTCTTCTTTCATAAAGGGAAATATGAGGGGAAAATTATGGCCCAGCTAAATAAGCAAACTAAAGCTGTTTAGTTGCATTTATACTATAAAGAGAGAAATCTCTCCCTCAATTATTTTTGCCATGTAACTGTCAGGTTTGCATTTTTCTACACTAAAGTTAGATACAGAAATTTCACATTTTGGTGATTTTTCTAAGTATATTCAGTACATAGTTCAAAGCAGAAATGTTTATATTTGCTTACCTAGCCCTGTTTCTCCTCTGGCCACATTTTCACTGGGATTCTGGCACTGTGCTTTTGAGAGAACCTTGGTGTTTTCCACTAAGCATGGCAGTTTCTCCTTCTGAAGGGAAGGATCCTTGGGAGCTGAAGTCCATGTCACTTGACCTCTCGTTTGATTTACTCTTAAACAAGAGCTGAAGTCTAAAAAATTGAGGTATACTGGAGTTTTCTCAGCTTTTTTATCTGAGGTTGAAAGATCAAAGGATGACCTTCCACTTACATTTACTAAATTTCCAGATGTTCTCATGGGTAAAGAGCATGATTCTTTCAGGTGACCCTCAGCAAACTTCCTTCCTGGAACTGCACCATCCAGTGAATCTTTTTTCTCTTTTAACAATGTGGTATTTGTTGAATTATTCACCTCCAGGGAGTGCCCATTTTTGATGGAGTGTATCTGAGCTTCATTGTTAACTTTCTGACATGGAATTAGTTCATCTGTACCAGTTCTATCTGCTGGGGGTTTTTTAAGAGCAATTCCAAGACTTTCAGCCTTTATGGCTTCAGCATTCAAAGGAGATGTGTTTGGAGCATTCCCTGTTTGTTTAGTGCTGTCTTGTTCAGGTTGCTTTCTGCACATGTCACCCACATTTGTTCCCCTTTCAATTTTTGAGGGCCATAAATTGCAGGTACCCAAGAGAGACCTGTGGTCACTGTGTTCTTTTGCAGCATCATCACCTCTTGCATTATCAGAGCAAACAGTTGGTAGATTTTGAGCATCAGTTGCTGGAACACCAGTGCTCCCCAGTGCACCAGTTCTGTCTGTGTTTCTGGTGTTGTCATCAGCATTTCTGTCTTCAGCATCTCTATGTGTCACTTTGAAAGGGAGTTTATGTAAACCACTTGGATTTAAGTGTTTTTCTGCTGCATGTAATCCACTATCTACATCGTTGTCACTGCTCAGCAAGCCACATTTTTGGTGTTCAGTTTGAGAATTTTCTTTAGAGTAAGGTAGGATGCCAAAACTTAGCTCCTTAGCTTGCTGGCTGTCTGTACTTCTCTCCAGCTCAGCATTGTCTGTGCAAAGAGCCACTTCAGACTCAGGTTTGGGTGCTGCAGGTGTAACACTTGGGTTGTGTTGGATGGTATTTGATTTTGTATCTGCCTTGGCACAAATTGTTTCATCTGCAGGACTGCACAGTTCTTGCTTGCCAGAGTTGTCCTCCTGACCTGCATTTTGCTTGTAGGCACC
This sequence comes from Acanthisitta chloris, assembly GCF_000695815.1. NCBI lineage: Eukaryota > Metazoa > Chordata > Aves > Passeriformes > Acanthisittidae > Acanthisitta > Acanthisitta chloris. Next base: position 20,026 of record NW_008668582.1, read on the forward strand.
TACATCCTCAGTACTGACTGAAAAGCCCTTCTGTGCTTGCCTGTGACTTGCTGCCCAGGGCTCAGTGCTCTCCTGGAGCTTTTCTTCTAAATGTGCATTGGTTTCATCTAGTAACATTCTGTGTGTTGGTCCTAGATTTTCTGCCTCTTTGCACCCAGTGACATCCATTTCTGAGCTCTGTCCTTGGGTAATTAAATCAGTATCTGTGCAGAGGGTATTCCTGGGAGACACCTCCCTTTGCTTTCCTTCACGAGGGCTGGCAACATTAACTTCATCCTTAAAACTGCTTTCAAGAACTTGTAAATCTGTGGAGTAAATGTGTTGCCTGGTTAGTGACTAATAACCCAGAGGTTATTTGGAATCATAGAATCAGCAAGGTTGGAAGAGACCTTTAAGATCATTAAGTCCAACCCATAACCTGTCACTGCTGGAATCCCTTAAACCATATCCTCCAGTGTCAGATCCAGATGCCTCTTAAACACTTAGAATCCTGGAATCAACAGGGTTGGAAGAGACCTCCAAGATCATCCAGTCCAACCCTACCATGGTCACTAGCCCATGGCACTAAGTGCCACATCCAGTCTCAGCTTGAAAACCTCCAGGGATGGTGACTCCACCACCTCCCTGGGCAATACTCCAGTGCCTGAACACCCTCACAGGGAAAATATTTCTCCTGACATCTAATATAATGTTACAGTTTATAATTTCCAAAGAGATGGATTCAAGATTAGTATCGATACTGATTTTTCTTAGCTTCTATCACACACACAAACTATCAAAAGTTCCTGAAGATAAGTATTGCACTATGGTAACTTGCAAAATATTTAGAAACTGATCAACCAGAAAATACATTAACATTCTGTAGATTTTAGCTATGAGTTATAGCTGAAACAGTGCCCAACTGATACCTGACAGACAGTTATTGAACCTTCATTATGGACTTGTGGCATTAGTGCATAATAATGTGAGGCCACATAAAGTTTCAGTTACTACTGCAACTGTACTTGTCTTTATTTTTCAAAGTGGCATTTTTATCTAAGTGGAAACCCAACCTGAAGGAGCTGTTTAAGGGGCTGTGCTCAGACCAGAAGGAACAGGCTGTGTCTGATGGAAGTGCAGTGTCAGTATCAGAAGGGTGTTTTCCCAAAGATCCACCTGAAGGCTCTGAGCATTGATCCCTTAAAACAGGCCCTTTGTAGCTTTGAAATTTCCACTTCTCCTTGCTAGGTTTGAGAGCCTGAGCATTAGAGACTAAATACATTGCCTTTAGGTGGCCTCAAAAATGGCTTGCTGGAGTTGCAAAGTGCTTTGTACAGAAAAGTATTATGTTTATCCACATGAACAGACCTTCACTGTCCTATGCAGCACAACCATCTCAACTTTTTTCATTATTTTATGGCAAAGTCACTGGTTTTGCTTTCAAACACTTGCAGTTCCTCCTAGCCACTGTTCCCTCCTGAACTGGCAAGAAGGAGCCTGAGGGTTACAGCACACACATCTTCCCTAAGGCCCAGGGCAACCTCTGAAGGATGTGCTGTGTGGATTTCTCAGAGATTAGTGCCACTCACACCATGAATTTTACTGCTGTGGTACAAAAACATTTAGTTCAGGATTCAAACAGTCTCTGGTCATCTACTGTCTGTGCAAACATTGACTACTACTTATCTCTGCTATCCAAGTAAGGTTATTACTTGGTTCTATCTGCAGCTCTTCAGTGCTTGAAGAGTGGTCCCTTATGGTGGATTTCTCAGAGATTAGTGCCACTCACACCATGAATTTTACTGCTGTGGTACAAAAACATTTAGTTCAGGATTCAAACAGTCTCTGGTCATCTACTGTCTGTGCAAACATTGACTACTACTTATCTCTGCTATCCAAGTAAGGTTATTACTTGGTTCTATCTGCAGCTCTTCAGTGCTTGAAGAGTGGTCCCTTATGTACTTCAGGTCTCTATCTGCAGTTCCTCAGTGCTTGAAGAGTGGTCCCTTATGGTTTTTACTTCAGGGTCTTCTTCATGTCCACAATTACCATATTTTCTTATTATGGATTGCACAAACTCCTTTTCTTTCTGAATAGCCTGTACTTCACTGTCTTTGGAGTGTTCTTGACCACTCTAGCAGAAGGAGGAACAAAAGATTATACATATTTGAATAATTTACTGCAGTCACTGATTAGATCTAAAGTTCAGGACTTAGGTTTAAAATTCATTTGACAAGTCTGGTGGAAAACAAAGACCATTCACCTGAAGTATAAGAAGTTAATGCAAAAAGAGGGAAAGAAAAGGGAGACTAATACCCTAGAAGAGTGGGAAAGAAATGAGGTCCTGCTATATTCCAGTCCCCAGAGAAAAGTTAGGCAGATTGAGAGAACTTCTCAGAGGAAGGAATATTGTTGTGCATGTGCTGACTGGATCACTCCCTCAGTCTGCTGGCAAAGTTAGTGACCTGCTCAGTAATTACAGGTGGAAAAAACCTGAGGAATTGCTGTTTACACCCGAACACATGTCCACAAACACACACATTAGCTAACAAACCACCCAGAATTTTTAACTTCGTTTCACAGCAAATAAAGCTTATGAATTTGCAATTTCTGACATTCAGTTCCTCTCCCTCCCAAATGACTTTTTAACCCAAATTTGAGTCAAATCCAACAGGAGTAGAAGCTGAGATGTGTCTACTTAAAATCTAAATCACTGATCTACTACTGGACCTGTATTGGTCTTTATTTTTGAAAGCTGCACTCAATAAAGTTCTGTGAAAACTAGGATTTGTTAGTGAAAAAAACAGCCTAATAAAACCCCACTAGAAAAAAGGTGAAAACGAGGATTTGTTAGTGAAAAAACCAGCCTAATAAAACCCCACTAGAAAAAAAAAAAAAAAAAGGGAAAAGAAGATGCATCCTTTATCATCATCAAGTGTTTGGCAGCTGAAGGCAGGAGCACGTGCTGGCTCTTGCCCTAAAGATAGGATATAAAAGTAGGCAGATGTGGGAGGGAGAAGGGATATTGCTTAGTCCATAAAAGATGTGGGAAAAAGCTGAAGATATTTGGGTGCCTGGAGGTGCTGCAGAAGGAAGAGTGGGATGTGGGAGGGAGATAGAGTGCTGTGCTTGGGCACTGGGGGTGTGGGGAGGATAGGGTGTATTGCAAACTGTGGGTAGACAGCACTGGTGAAAAATGAGACTGTTGCAATGGTGGCAGAGTAGGTGGTGTAGAACACGAATCTGCAGGAAACAATTTTCTACAGGGCACAGAAACATCCTGGTGCTCCCAGCGTGGCTGATCTGGGGGAGGGAGGAGTTGTGGTCAATGGAGGAGGGTCCTGAAATACTTTGCCAAATCCATTTGAAGTTTCAGCTTAAATTTCTTTCTCTTTTTATCATCATCTTCCCTGTCACTCTGATTTGGAAATGGCACATATTACATCTTTTACTTTTCTAAGTGTTAAATACATTTTCTTGTTTGCTCTGTCTACCTTGGCATCACATTTTCAAACTGTTTGAATACAAATACCAGAAATTTCCATTTCCTTTCATGCATGCTGTGGCTCTTTTATAATCTTTTGCTTCTGGGAGCTGTTTCTTGAGACAGAAACACCAAACAGCACAATATAACCGTGCACATTGCTCTTTTGTACAGTTATGAAACAGCTACTGCAGTGGAACTCACCACATCTATTGGTGTGGGCTGAGCTGCTGAATGCACCTGAAACAAACAGGATGAAGTGTTCTTAGAAAGGCAGAAAGGTTACATGATTCCTTCCCAGATTTTTCAGATGGGTTGAATAAACCCAGTTTTCAAATACCTAGCAAAACTATTCAACCTGGATTTTGTTTGGCCTGTAAAACCTAACTAAGCAACATACTATAGACTATATACACTATTTCATACTATGAAATTCAAAATCTTTTTGCCTGTAAAACCTAACTAAGCAGCATACTATAGACTATATACACTGTTTCATACTATGAAATTCAAAATCTTTTCAACACCAGATCTTCCTGTGCAGGTACAGACCAAAAAATTACCTCAACCCATTGCTAGGTGTAGCTCTGTTCTCTAATGGTGTTCAGCTGTGGCACAATTTATATCAAACTAAATGTGAAGCTTGGGAAGGTTAAACTAAATTGCAATCCAAGTCTGTAATGAGGTCTGACATTGTACCTTGCTTTTAAAAAGGCCTTTTGTTTAATTACTGTTCCAGAGGTGATCAGGAGGAAGAGTTTATGTACATTCTAAATTTCATGCTCCCCAAAATGGGATTTCAGATGGCACTAGGTGTAAAAATAAATATATGCATATTTCCTTCCAACATTTGGAACCATAGACAAGATGTAAATCACAGCCAACACCTTTCCCTTTTATGTGTTGCTAGACACTGACTCATTACTGAAACAAGGTGAGATTCCACAAATCAGGATAATCAATATGATCTGCTGCAGCTCCTGTGGTTCCTTGGCAGTGTTCCACTGGAGATTTCACTCAGTCCAGCCTAGCTTTGGCAATCCAATGACTGTACAACACAAAGTGCTGTGGCAATTTGCCATAAGATAGTGTAAGATGTATATTCAGAAGACCTCTCAGATTTTTTTTTTTGCATTTATGAACATAACCTTATCTGCTTTCAAACCCATAGAGTTTTCTTAGCAAGCACAAGTACTGTTTATCCTGCATGGCTGATTGCATTGACTCTGCATCCTAAACATAACTGATCTTTCATTTGCATTAAGGGAACGATGATTTTTAGAAGTTACCCAATTGGCATTACTCCCTGCAGAGTCCATACAGCTTTGGCATAGTGAGGAATCACTTCCAGTCTGACTTCCCTTGCATCTTTAAGCACACAGCAGCAGGTACATAGGTGTGTGTGTTTGTGTGTGAGCCACAGACACACACATGTTCTTGTACTGTGAGGGAACTGATTTTAACTTCTTCCAAATTCTAAAATATTTTTGCAGTTTGTCATTTTGCTGACAATCCATAGACTAGTCCTAAAAAAGTTCTCTGTCTCAAATCCTAGTCTCGTCCTGTTTTCCTAACACTGAAAGTTTATGGTATAAATGAAAAAGTTTTTCCCTGAAGGATAAATCATTATTTGGGTGTAAAATTTAATGGAAAAAAAGGATATAACCAAAACTCACAGCAGAATACACTCATTGCACAGAGAAACTTTCTCATGGCTTCTGACTCTTCCTGGTTTTCTATCTTATGTAAGACTGGAATACATATTTGCAATCCAGTTTAATTCTGGGATTACACAGAGCTGCAGGGCTACATGCTCCTCCTTTTGCTCCAAAAGATCATCTTCATGTGCTTAACCACCTGTTGACTTCTCATATGTGCCTCAAATCTAGAGCTGAGCATGGGCTTGGTTCCCCCAGCAATGCAAGCTCAATTCTTCTTCAACTTCACCACTTAAAAGTCTTTCACCTTTTGCATTCATCACCTCTTGAGCTGCTTGTGCCCTGGATGATTCTTAAAGATGCTAAGTGACAGAAAGGTTGGTGGGTTTAAAACTAAACCTGAGCAGCTTAGATGACCTATATACTGATAAAATCATCTTCTGATATGTCCCATGTGACAGAAGCTGAAATTAGTTCCTCTGAGTTAGCAGTGGCCTTACTGCCACCCTTCAGGGGAATTTACACATGTATGAAGTCAGTGGGTCTGCCACAGGATTTGAACAACACTCATCTAAATATGTTTGTGGAACAGGATTTAGTAAGGAGATTATTTAAGGTAACTGCTGTCTGTATGTATAAATTGAAGTGCCACCTCAGGTTTCTATGCTCTGTGTCCCTCTGGATGAAAAGGGAACATTCTCTGGGTACAGGAAGTATTAATGGTGTTTTGGATCATTGTCAGATAAATGTTGAGGCTTAACAACGTCAAAGAAAGATCAGTGGACATGACAGACAGATTAGAAAAAGAGTCACATCTCTTGTTCTCCAATATTTTTACAAGCAATGGTAATTATTGCAGCTAGTAGAGACACTTACCTGCAGATTTTCCACCTGCTCAGAACTCTGAATTTCCTGAGGAGGTTGAGAATCTTCAAGATGTCTGTGAAGTCCTTTCAGGGTATTCAGCTCATTTTTTATAGTGTCTATTTCTCTTCTCATGTTTTCCTCCTGTAAAAATTAAGAGCACACAAACACTTTACTGCATGTTCAAGTATGTAAAACAGCAATTGAAAAGGGTATCAACAGCTCAGCCAAAGTAAATCCATAAAAGAAAGTACAGGAATTTCTTTGTACAAAATAATTGAGCTTTCATTCAACCCAAAATTTTAGCTACATTTCCATTACAGATGATACCTCTTATTAGTTGGTTTTGGGGGTTTTTTTCCCACCATGTACTTCAAGCAGCAAAGCTCAAAAAAAGTGTATTTATAGCACAAAGATACACATGATAGTCAACACTGATTCTCAATCTACACTGTCAAGAAACTGCAGCAGCAAATGATTTGCTTGGCACTTCTGCAAACAGCCTCAAGTACCCAATGCTTCTTCAGTGGATATGTAACCATTAAACTTTTGTATTTGGAACAAATAGGACAGTCCAAACTGCAAGCTGGAAAAAGTACAAAGGGCAATTTTACAGAAATACCTTCATTTCCAGAGGTTTCCAGAGCAGTGTATGTGTGATGATGCTGTACTTTAAGGGACCAAATTTCTAGTTAGCCACAGCAGAAATATGAAAAGGGAAAAAAACAAACCATTGTCTTCTAACAAATCCTTGCAAACTTTCCTGAGAAATAAGCAGGGGAAATTCCCATGTCTGTACAGGAAACTGTGGTATAAAACTGCAAGGAATGAGGGAGATCAAATCTCAGGGAACTGAGCATCAGAACAGATCAGCTGTTTTGTAGACTCATGGTCACAGTCATCTCCATAGTGGCTGCACTCAAAACAGTTAGCCTTGGACAACAGCATTGCAAGGACAACTTGACATTATTCCCCCACAGCTTCCCTGGAAATCTGTCTACCAGAATCAAAACCTTCCTGGCAGTAGGTGCTAAATACAAAGAAAAAACAGACACATGCTGCTTAGAGTCTGGTTTGCACACACTGAACAGATCTTGTTGAGGAGTTATTAATCTTTCCTACTCGTAAACAGGCATTTGTTACTGCAGACAATTTCTACAGCTCCAACATTTGGCTAATTGGTTTGGGTTACACAGTTACTGAAGTATTCTTTGAAAGTGATGTAGCTGAAAGAATGTCAAATCTTGAGGACAAATAGCTGTTTAGGTGTGCACAGAGGTGAATTCACTGAGAGGACATACAAGACATACACCTTTCCCTATCCCCTTTCAGTCCACACTGAGGAATTCCTGCCAAGTCAGAACTTGTGGAAGAGCATTGACCTTTTAGAGCACAGAAGTCAACCTAAATCTACCCTTAAAAAACATTCATGCCTAGAAGAGTCTGTATTACTGGTTGCTTTTATTGCATTATTTGTATTATTGTCTTATTTCTGCAATATTTTCCTGGCTTTTAGGAATCACCTGAAATACTTGGTGACTATTTCAAAAACCTTTAACACTCTAACATTTAATTTAATAAACCTACATCTTTTTTCCAAGTTCTTAGTGCTTTCTCATGCTCCTTCTGAAGATTAAGGAACTTTTCTTCATTTTCCTTTGCCTTCTCCCTTTGCAGCTCATTATCTCTCTCAAGGGCCTGCAATAAAATTAATTATCCAAAAAATAATCAATACCACATTAATGAATTTTGATGTGTTTTATGTTGCTTGGACCTTTGCTTCTAACATGCTGGAAGTGCCATACAGATCAGTGATAATGTGCTCTCTCAACAATAATTTTCATAAATTAACAGAAAGGTGCTTATAGTTTAGCTAACAGGAAACAGGGGGAGGTTATGAAAAAAGAAATGGCTATAAAAGGGTATAAAAACACTTGCCATTATTCAGTTTCACTGCATAAGTTTTAATGTGCTGAAAAAGTAATATAAAGTCCAGAGATGAGAAATATGAAATGTAGCATAATCTAGAGCCATTGTACTTAAAGAAAAAACTAGTGTGTACTGGAATAATAAAAAAAAAATGTATTTTTCTGATCAGTTTTCCTGTCCTAAGTTGTTTATTAACCTCTCTTATTAATTGTATAATCTTTACATTCTCAAACATACCTCCTGGCACATGAAATATACATCTGATTATCCTTGAATTTATTTTCATTAGGTCACTGGAATAGGAGTGCCTTGAAAGAACATTTAATATTAAGTTTTACACTATCATAATGGCAACATTTTGGGGGTTAACTCTTTCAGCTTTACCATGGTAAACTAAAGCCTGGTGTAAATCACCAGTGACTTCACACATGTTTCAGGCACTCTTGGAATTTTTATCCCATCACACTTTTATAGCAAACAATATGGAAGATAAAAGACTCACTGCATCCATTATCTACTAGAGAGATGACACAAATATATTTGATAATGTAAATATAATTTTAGTGCTTGTAGCTGTATAAGCAGATCCATATTTAGGAGTGCTGAGCTGCTTTGGAAGTTCACTTGAAAAATGTGAAGTTCTGGAGGTAAGAGTGCAAACCCATTCCTTTTAAGGAAATCTTTAACTAAAAGTGAGTCTAACTTCTTGATTCACTTAGCATCAGTCTCCAAGCACCTATGTTAAATTAGCCACACTATTAATATCACAGTGGAAAGAGACTCTTGAGGATCATCAGTCCAACTCCTGACCCTGCCCAGGACATCCCAAGGATCACACCCTGTGCCTGAGAGCATTGGCCAAACACTCCCTGAGCTCTGTCAGCCTTGGGGCTGTGACACTGCCCTGGGAGCTGTTCAGTGCCCAAACACCTCTGGGAGAAGAACCTTGTCCTAATCTCCAGCCTAACCCTCCCCTGACACAACTTCAGATCATTCCCTCAGGTCCTGTCCCTGGTGTTCTACAGGTAATAACACTAGGAAAATTCAAACTACCTGCACTTCTATACACATGGGAAGACTTGTGTGTGAGAATATAATGGATGTTTTTTGACAGATTAGAAAGTTTAAAAGATGAGACAATTCAATAATACATGGTCTGAATAATCACACTGATGTAGCATCTTTCACCCAGTTGTACAGACCAGGAGTCCAAGGCCTTCTCTCTTTGATAAACCTGCTCTTAACCCCCAGGATGCTTTTACCTGCATCTCAAATCCAACCTCTTCCAAGGTGGAATAGAGTAGTTATTCCCAGTATAGCTCTTAGGGCAAAATATCAGAAGTAGCAATATAGAATTTATCATATATTAAAGCCAGTTGTACATAGAGGGAGTAACTGAGTTGAGAATTCTCAAGTATTCTGTCATCTGTTAAAGAATTAGAACTTGTTTTTCTGAAGTCACATTGGTATCCTGGCACACAGACAGAATGAGAAAGGATCCTTCTTGAATGTTACCTTCTCAAGCCTAAAAATAAGCAGCAATTTTTTCCTGAAGATAAGAATAAGAATATTTCCATGGGACTGTACAATCAGTACTTACATTTTTCTATAATTCTGAAAAAACTCTTTTGCTGGATGAGCAAGGCCTAAAAATTCAACAGGGATGTAGGACAGAGCATAGGAATAACACATAACCTTTAGATCATTCATGATATTGTGGTTCAGGAATCCATAAAGACAAAAGCAATAGCTCTCAAATCAGCAAAAACCCTACAGGTATTCAGCTTCCTGTTTTATAAGTTCCATTTGCTGTTTGAAAAAAACTAACCCAGCAAAAGAAGAAGTTAACATTATCTCATTCCCTGGAATATCTTGGCAATTGCATCAAACTCTCAGCCAAATAAGTAGCTTTAAAAAGCAACAATATTTTTGTGACTACTGTTTTAACTGAAAGGATTTCTGATAAATCAAAATAACCCCACAGCTTCCTGTTTTATAAGTTCCATTTGCTGTTTGAAAAAAACTAACCCAGCAAAAGAAGAAGTTAACATTATCTCATTCCCTGGAATATCTTGGCAATTGCATCAAACTCTCAGCCAAATAAGTAGCTTTAAAAAGCAACAATATTTTTGTGACTACTGTTTTAACTGAAAGGATTTCTGATAAATCAAAATAACCCCAAGAATTCATCTGGAAACAACATGTGATATTCACTTTTAGGATCACACTGTATTTACATGCTGTTTAAGGGAATCACTGCATTTTATGCAGGTATTTATTGATTTGCAAAAAAATACACCTGTTAAAATAGGTAACCATTTTTGTGTTCCCAGATGTGATCTCATGAAAACTTCTCACTTATATGTGCCTTTATAAATTATATGAATCCTTTAGTTCCCATTCTTAAGTGAGAATGTCTTGATTTTGAGAATGCACAGAATGTTCTCACAAAACTCAACTGAGGACAAGCTCTAGCTATGAATGAAGATGTGAAATGTGAAGTGTTTTCTAGAAATTTAGACCTACATGAACACGACAAGGAAAAAAGGTCATAAAATAATTTTATTTCAAAATACTTGGAAGTAACCCCTGATATGTTCTGGTTTTACCCTCCAGAAATGGCTGCTGAGAATGGCAACCATGATTTACTTCAGGGAGAGAAGTCAAAGAGGGAAATCCCAAGTTCCTGC